>NW_017672478.1:0-85143 GCF_001879085.1 Nicotiana attenuata
ATTGAGGTGGCAGTCCCACATGAGGCCTCCTCCACTTTGCCTCAGGATGCACCTGTCATCCAGGCGGTCCAGGAGCAGGCTCCAGTCCAAGCAGTTGAGCAATAGGAGACCGGGAGCCAGTCTGAGGCTCCCACACATACAAAGGACTTGGGGACCACTGATGACCCCATGCAGACGGACCATGCTTAGGGAGCCCCTATATCCTTTCTTCTAACTATTTTTGATGCTTAGTTTGATAGTTGGCATTGGGGACAATGCCAGCTTTTATTCGTGGGGGCGCGCCCTACTTTTTTGTTGACTATCTGGATGACTGTATATATTTGACTCAGTTTTTGTTCCTTTTGGTTGATTTTCTATTTTGTATGTATGTAACTTTACATTCAGTACTTTTTATCTTCTATTTTGGTTTGTATATAAAGTTAAGTTACATTTTGTGTATATTCATCCCCCGTTTGTATATTCTAATTCCCTCATTCTATTTTCTATTTTTGCTAAATTTTTTTGTTTTTAGCTTTATAGTTGGGCTCGTAGCCTCTTGTTTTGTTTTTGACGCTTCCAATAAGCCCTTGGTTTTCTTATGGCCACGGTTCTTTCCAAGGGTGGAGTTTTGTGTGAACCGGGTGGCTCTTCCCGATGATGGATGGAGTGACAACCTTCTTAAGGTTTGAGTCTGTTTCTTTGATTTTTCTTTTGTTTTTGATAGTTGTAGTTAAGGGTACCTCAAGCAAAGCTTCACTTGGGCCTAGCACATTTGTCATTGATCCCATGGTCAAAGACATAATGTTGTGTTTAGGATGGTGAAAGTCGTGGCCTTGAGACTCTTGCGTTGACCAAAACAATCATCATGTGGTCTTTTCGGACCATTGTGTGCTTGAATCGTAACTAAGGTCGTTGTGGGCCCTCGACTCGATGTCTTTAGCAATCCTCTAGCGTGTGTGGTGAGGAATTGAATTGTGAGTCCAAGTCCCGAGCTAATGATCTAGAACTTGCCCTGAATGTTTGTTGAGGCGAAATCCTAGGTGAAATTTGACTTGAGCAGTGATTATAGGCTCTCCTTGATCCGAATGTTAAGTTGAACAATTCCATAGCCTACCAAAAGATGATCCCTAGTTAACCCTTTTGAGCCTTAAACCTTTTTCTTTCAAAGAACCAATGTTACAAGCCTATACCCGTTCTAAATGACTACCCTCTCTTGGCACCCAAATCTTCCCTTGAGTAATGGCAAATGTCTAAGTTTGGGGGGAGAGACAAGAAAGGAAACAAAGTGGTAGAAAGGTACAAAAGCAAAAAGAAAAAGGAAGGCAATGAAAAAGCAAGAAAAGAAAAAGACAAAAAGAAAGTCCAAAGTGAACAAGAATAAAAAGGGATACAAGGAAACAAAAGTGAAAAAAGGTGTGGAAAAAGTAGAAAAAGGAGAAATGTTTTGAATTGCATAAGAAAGAGTGACAATGTGTCTCTCTAACCCCTTGTAAAGAAGTGAAATACTCAAAAGAGTCAAGAGAGTTGTGCCAAAATGAATCAAACGAAGTGCTTAAGGGAAGATTGAATCCACTTGAATAAAAACATGTCCTACCCTTACCCAAAAGCCTTCATAATGACTCCACAAAAGCCCTATAGGATCTTGAGTTGAAGTAAACCTACATTAGTGGATACTTACATAAGGGGCAAGCATATGGTACCTAGAGCCGGACTTGTAACCTTCTTCTTGAGAGAGATGAGTGAAACTCCATCAACCTCGATTTGTGTGTTAATACTCTAAAAGGTGAGGTTCGCTTAGGGAGAGTTGAGGATGTGTGAGTTTGGGTTCCACAATGACCAAAGTAATTGAGATAAGTTCTTTGATTAAATGTGTCAACTCTTAATGCTCTTGTGTCACACTTGATCCATGGTTTTTCAAAGTTTAAATGTGTTAATGATGCATTCGTATTGAGGGCAATTGTTAGTCCGAATTGATGCTTGTTTAGGTTGCTGTAGGAGATCTGGAATTACTTGGATTTTCCTTTAAGGGGTGGGTCTTATTTTGTTTGCTTGAGGACAAGCAAAGGCTTAAGTTTGGGGGAGTTGATAAGTTAGGATTTTAACGTGTTTTATGCCCCTACTTGCCTATGCTTTGGTTATAAATTGCTACAAAATAGTCCCAAATGCTCACAAGTTGTACTTGATTGCAGGTTTGATCGACAAAGCGACGAATGTCAAAGATCGGCTCGAAAAGGAGTGAAACCTGCTCAAGTGTCAAAGACTAAGCAAGTTGAGAAAAAGAGGACCTAGTGCGGACCGCGCAACTGTGAACGCGGCCGCACTAGGAGGTTCAGAGAATGGCAGTTTCAAAAGGGCATGCTACGATACCGCGGTTAGATTCTCGCGGTCCACGGTCAGGCTCCGCGGCCGCGCTACTCTTTTACGCGGTCCGTGGAGCAGAGATTCAGAGAGCCATAAATTGGCCAATTCCAAGCAAAGCGGCCCGCGTTCATTTCTGTGCGGCCGCGCCAACTTCCACCGCGACCGCGCTACATTTTCACGCGGTCCGCAGTCCTCAACTTCAGAGAAGCAGAAACCAGGAGTTCAAGAGCCAGTGCGGCCGCGGTCCTGTTTGCGCGGTCCGCGCTGACCCTGTAGGGGTATTTTTGTCCAGTTTTTCCAGCCCAGTATAAATAGGACCTTTTACCATTTTTAGGTCAAGTTTTATGTTTTGAATGCAGCTGAGCTCGTGAGACCGAATATTGTAGCCATTTTTGGCACTTTTGCTCTTTATTATTGTAGTTTCTTCTTAACAATTAATTAATATGCTTAGTTCTTCATCTATTTCTTCAATTTCTGTATCTAGCATGAATAGCTAAACCCATTAGCTAGGGTTGTGGCTCAACTCTAGTGTAGGTAATTGATGGGTGTTGCCATCTAAGGTTAGATTGATATTGGGTGTTTGTTATTTGGGTTGATTTTAGGTTTTAATTAAGGATTGGTGGTTGCAAACACTGATTCTGGCTTTGTGAGTTTAACTCTTCTTGAGAAAGAGAGTCCATGACCCCAAAATTGACCCAACAAGGAATTGGGATGGACCCATGAGAAATGGTTGTCCCAATTAACGGGTTAAATCTCGAGAGAGTAATCACCCTACTTGAACCCTAGTTGCTCGGTCTAATTGGCCTACCCAATTGGTCTCGAGAGAGTCAATTGGACAAAATCACTCTCTCTACCGAGAGCTGTGAGAGTGGGTACAATTGTGCAACGGTTATAGCATAAACACCAAATATGTCAATCTATCCTTAGTAGCATCTACCCGTTAATTGGCCACCTAGGCAATGCCACGACCCTAGTGCCTTTCTCTATATTAAATACAACTTTGCAATATTCTCTTGGCATAAGTTAGTTTTAATCATTAGTTTTATAATAGTAGATATAAAAATCAAAGAAAACCAAAAATGTTTGAAGTGACATTAGAAGCACAACTGCATCACTAGTCTAGACAGATAATACAACTCCACTACTAGCTCCCTGTGGAAATTCGATCCCGAACCACTATTCGGGTAAAAGCTATTGCGACCCACTCTTCCTACCTTAGTGTAGCATCGAGTCAGCAGCGATCAAGTAGCCCGCCGCCAAGGAGATGTTGGCAATCTACTAAGTGATACCTGTGTCGGCACTTTCTTTAGCAAAGAGATCGAATTCAAAGGGAAAATAGGAGGGCAAATAGCAACCACACACACCAGCCTCGACCCAATCGGAAAAGCGGGGTACTGACAAGGACGACGACTATGGGATACCTCGACCCTTCATAATTCCTGATGACTCCAACACTACCAAATCAGCGGTCGATGATCTGGAACAAATCATACTGGCCAAACATCAGCTCGAATGAAAGATATACATGGTCACAGGCAAACCCCCGAGCTTAGGAAAAAACTTATTCATTCTCTTAAAGCTAAAATGAATTGCTTTGCTTGGTAGCACCTCAACATGACAAGGATCCCGCCGAAGCTGAGCCTGGACCCTAAATTTCGCCCAGTGAAGCAAAAAAGAAGGTGCTAGTCCGAGATTAAGCATGCCTTCATCAAGGACAGGGTAACCAAACTTCTCAAAATAGGATCCGTTTGGGAAGTAAAGTATCTTGAATGGCTAGCAAACGTAGTGGTAGTCCCTAAAAAGGGAAACAGACTTAGAACGTGTGTAGATTATAAAGACCTGAATAAAACATGCCCCAGTGAATCTTTTCCTTTTCCTAACAACGATTGTATGATTGATGCCATGGCCGGCCACGAGACTTTTAGTTTTATAAATGAACCCGGACGACAAGGAAAAGACTTCATTCATCACAGAGTATGGCACTTACTATTACAATGTAATGCCATTCGGACTAAAAAAAGCTGGTGCAACCTACCAACGCCTAGTAAATCGAATGTTTGAAGAACAAATAGGTAAATCTATGGAAGTTTTTATTGATGACATGCTAGTTAAGCCCCTCTGAACAGAGGACCATTAAAGCATTTGTAGGAGACCTTCGATATATTGAGGAAGTACAATAGGAAGCTTAACCCAAAAAAGTGTGCATTCGGGGTTGGCTCGGGCATGTTTCTTGGCTTCATGGTGTCCAATTGGGGTATCGAGATCACCCCCGATAAAATCAAAGCTATCAAGGATATCACGGTCGTAGATAATGTAAAGGTGGTACAGAGGCTAACGGCGCGCATATCCTCCCTAGGACGATTCATTTCGAGGTCCTCAAATAGGAGTCACCGATTCTTCTCACTCCTTAAGTAGAAGAGAAATTTTGCATGGACTCCGGAATGCCAGTAGGCCTTGGAAGAACTAAAGTGATATTTATCGAGCCCGCTGCTACTTTATACCCGGAAAGTGGACGAACAACTCTACTTGTACTTGGCGGTCTCGGAGATAGCGGTAAGTGGAGTCCTGGTCCGAGGACAACAAAGTATGCAATTCCCTGTCTATTATGTTAGTTTGACCTTAGGTGAGGCCGGTACTAGATATCCGCACTTAGAAAAATTAGAGCTTGCTTTAATAAGCGCCTCTAGGGAACTAAACCCATATTTCCAATGTCATCCAATATGTGTTGTGACAACTTATCCTCTTCAAAATATTTTGAACAAACCCAAACTTTCGGGTCGATTGGCCAAATGGTCTGTCGAAATCAGTGGGTACGATATTGAGTATCGACCTCAAACCGCCATCAAGTTTCAAATCATGGCGGACTTCGTGGTTGACTTTGCGCTTGCCCTCGTAGCCGAGGTTGAAACAGAATTGCTGATGAAATTGGGTACAGCTTCGGGAGTATGGACCCTCTTTACGGATGGCACTTCGAACGTGAAGGGGTCCGGACTAGGCATCGTGCTAAAATCACCCATGGATAATGTAGTTATACAGTCTATCAGAACTACAAAATTGACTAACAATGAGGCCGAATATGTGGCCATGATTGCAGGTCTCAAACTAGCTAAATGTTTGGGAGCAAAGGTCATAGAGCCCAAGTGTGATTCCCTCTCCGTGATCAACCAAGTTAATACGTCTTTTGAAGTCCGAGAAGACTGAATGCAAAGGTACTTGGATAAACTACAAAAGACTCTACATCGATTTAAGGAATAGACCTTGCAACATGTACCTCGAGAACAGAACAACGAGGCTGACACTCTTTCCAATCTAGGTTCATCGGTCGAAGACAACAAACTCAACTCGGGGACTATCGTACAACTCATGTGGTCGGTGATCGAAGAAGGCCACGTTGAAATAAACTCCACGAGTTTGACCTGGGATTGGAGAAATAAGTACATAGAGTACTTAAAGAACGGAAAGCTCCCATCGGATCCAAAGAAGTCGAGAGCTCTGCGCACAAAGGCAACACCAGTTCACTTTGTCCGAAGATGGAACGCTGTTTAGAAGGATGTTCGATGGACCGTTGGCAATATGTTTGGGACTGGGAGATGCCGACTACGTCCTCGGGAAGTTCACGAAGGCACTTGTGGACCATCATTCCGGTGCCGACTTATTGGTCCACAAAGTAATCATAGCAGGATACTACTGGAACGATATGCAAAAGGACGCAAAGGAGTTCGTTCGAAAATGCGTCCAATGCCAAAGGTATGCGCCAATGATTTACTACCACGGAGAGCAGCTCCATTCAGTCTTATCCGCATGACCGTTCATGAAATGGGGAATGGATATCGTCGGCCCTCTTCCATCGGCCCCAGGTAAAGCTTAGTTTATTTTGTTTATGACTGATTATTTTTATAAGTGGGTTGAAGCACAGGCTTTTGAGAAAGTCAAAGAAAAAGAAGTCATAGACTTCATTTGGGATCATATCATATGTCAATTCGAGATGCCCTCCGAGATCGTATGTGATAATGGAAAATAATTCGTCAACAGCAAAGTGACTAAATTTCTTGAGGATCACAAGATCAAAAGAATCCTATCAACGCCTTATCATCCCAGCGGGAACGGACAAGCCGAATCGACCAACAAAACCATCATTCATAACCATAAGAAGAGATTGACCGATGCCAACGGGAAATGTAGAGAGATATTGCCCGAAGTTCTATGGGCATTCCACACAACATCAAAATCCAGTACCAGAGCAACACTGTTCTCATTAGTTTATGGCGTCGAAGCTCTAATCCTGGTCAAAGTCGGAGAACCCAACATCAAATTTCGATATGCAACAGAAGAGTCAAATAACGAGTCCATGAATACGATCCTAGAATAATTTGACAAAAGACGCGAAGCCGCCCTTGTCCGATTGGCTGCTCAAAAATAGCAAATCAAAAGGTACTACAATCGAAGATCCAATCTTTGACATTTTAGCATCGGGGACTTGGTGCTAAGAAAGGTCACCCTCAACACCTGAAATCCAAATGAAGGGAAACTAGGTCCGAACTGAGAAAGACCGTACCAGGTTCTCGAAATCATTAGAAAAGGGTACTACAAGCTCGGCACAAAGAACGGCGAACAACTGGAACGTATCGCACCTAAAACGGTACTACTGCTAAGGTACGACCCTTTCCATTTTCATATATATTTTAAACTAACTCCTACGGGTGTTCGATTAGAAACAATAATGGACTCCTCGACACAAAGTCTTTAGGTCTGAAAGCACGCGTTGCACTCTTTTTCCCTAAGACCGGTTTTGTCCTAAAAGGGTTTTCCGGCGAGGTTTTTAACGAGGCAACCATTGATCGTGCTAACAAAGAACAAGTCAACAGTATCTGAGGCTTCTTTACAATCAACTCGAATACTGAGGGGCATTACCCTCGAATGTTAACTTTGTTGCGAGGAAATTACTTCATGGTATCAGGGTCTCGATAGGAAAATTTGTAAGGGCCAAACGGTCAAACGAACCGTGCCCGCGTGGTTTGCTCGAGCCCTGGCACAGAACATGTACGCATGTATAATCAATTGTAAAGAGAAGTGTATTTCCTTACCAATATCTCATGCCTTAAAAAAAATTTTCTACTCTACAGTTTCATACTCACGATCTATTATGTAAGCAGGCTCATGGGCCGATCATAACCAAAGTTCAGATAATTACCCCCATGCTCGGGGACTACGGTCCAAAAATAAACGAGATCAAACCATTAAAACTTAGAGATCATAAGACCTTTTAGGAAACTATCGATCTTTATAGGTCACGGCCACCCCACTCGGGGAATGAAACTTCGGGAAAGCTCGAAGTAAAATGGGACAATAAGCCCAAGGGGCAAATCACAGACTAAAGAGGCTATGGCAAAATTAACATGGTTCGGAGACGTCTAAATTATGTAACAAAACAGGCCTTCAAATTCTTCCATAAACCGATTAAAAGGGCTACCCCGGGAAAAATCATAAAAGGCTTCGATAATATCAAGCCTCAAAAACTCTAATATGTACAAAATTGTTTGAACCCTCGAACAGTCCCTTACTTCGTGCTAAGGCATTACAACCTTTGTGAACATGAATGATAAACAAAGGGAAAACTTATAAAGTCAAAAGAGGTAGAAAATCCATATATATATGATTAAATGATCGTTTTACAAAGGCCACATCGGCCAAATACAAAATATACAAAGGACCAAGGGATACTTTCACTTCGAGTTTGAGAGATCCTTTTCACTCGACTAGAAAGCCTAAGGGCTACCTAACTCCGAGTTCAAGCATGCCCTCACTCGATCATTAAGCTTTAGGGCTACATAAACAAAAATTCGAGTTATCATTCAGGGTCAATCGATTAGAAAAGGTCGAAAGCAAGGCTTATTATCGGCCCTGACCTTCCTCAAACCTTGGACCCTCGAACATAACTTCATGATCTTGTGCTAAGGCATTTCGACCCTTACATGAAATAAAATGAAAGACAGCAGATTCATAAACCATGGAAAGGAAGAAGTTGTACATATTCATCAAAAGCTTTTCACAAAGGCAACACAACCGGATGAAAATTCTTTACAAAGGCCGAACCGACCTCAACAAAAAGTCAAAAAACTATCTAAAAACCTAAATGGCCTGGTCATCTCCAGGAAAGACATCTCTGCCCTCAGGGTCTTCTCCGCTTTTGGATCCGCTCAAGCTCCTAGACTTTTATCATCGTCGGGGTAAGCTAATCTCCAAGCTTCATCCTCGAGCTCCTTAGCGCTCTCGATCTCGATTGTGAGATCAATGCCCCGAGCATTGATTTCCTCGAGCGTCTCCATTCGAGATTGACATTTGGCATTTGTCCATTTTCTCTGCTCAAACTTGAGCGACCTCGGCAACACCCTTTGCTCGAATTTGATTGGCTTTGGCATCGGCCCGGTAAATAGCCACCACTGCTCAGCATCAATCTTGGCCGCCTTAATTTCTAATTTGGCCGCTTCAAGCTCCTCGACCAAACTCTCCCGAGCAGAAACCACTGAACTTAACTGGGACTGGAGTTCCTCGACTTTCATGCCAAGAGTTCCTCTTTCATACCCCAGAGCTGGTTTTCAGTCGAGGCCATCCAGCCGGAGCAGTCTCCTTCTCCGAGGCCAGGCGGTCCATTTTCTCCCTCTAGCCTTCGAACTCGTTTTTAGTGCATCCGCCTCTTCATGCAGTTTCCTGATCACGTCGAGCTTTTGTTGGACCTGCGGGTTCGAACCATTAGTTACAATTCCCGAATTGCCGTCACTAACTTCAAATATTTTTCCTACGTGCTCGACCAGTTCGGCATGATCTTTCTGAGCTGTTTCCAGCTCGGCGCGAAGGCCTTTAGCTTCCCCGACCCTTTGCTCGCAGTGAAGCTTGAAGGTATCTTTCTCCTAACTCAACCATCGGATTTCGACCTTATAACGGCTCAGTTCCCCTCGGAATCAGAGGAAAGCCTCATGATGAAGCACCGAAGCCTACAAATATAGATCGAAAAGTTATATAAAGGGAGAAAAATCTGGGTATGAAAATTGACAAGGAAATCGGGACCTGATTTAGAGCATCCTCAAGGACCGTGATAACAATTGTTCGCTTGTACCCGGGATCAGCACTAGGGGCCAGAAACTAATTGGTCAATTTAAACTCGAGGAAGCCTCACCCGAACTCTTCTTCGAAATCTCCAAGTCACTCAGACTGGTGACATCTTCTACCTAAACAAATAAACCACGGAAGAGATCCTCCAATCCGTGGGCTCCTTCCCCTGACAAGTCTCCGCGGCATGAGCGTCACGTATTAATGAATCGAAAACTGAAGGAAACAAGGAGGAATCCCCGATCTCTATTGCCCCAAGTGGGTCCTTTGAGGTACTGCCTCCGTCTTAGGAAGCCTCGAGCTCGGTGTCTTCACCAACGTCCACCGCCTCTTCAATGGTCTCTTTGTCCCGAGGTAAAATATCTTCGGTTCCTTTTGGCTCGGGGATTTGGGCCGAAATCTCCTCCTTAACCCCATCGAGCCTAGGCTGAGCGGTATCGGCTCCCACCGGTTCCGAAGCTCTCCGAGTCTCGGAGCTAGCTCGTGCACGGTCCAACAGCCCGGAATCATCCTCATTCTCTTCTTTTTCACCCTTGTCGGGCTCATCTAGTAGCCGATGGACCAAGTCCATTGTTAGAGGGATGAAATTTCCCTTACGAGTTCGCCTCTGTAATGACTTGGCCGGTCGTTTTGAGAATTTACTCCCCAATCCCCTATTAACTATTTTCCCCTTGTCTTTTTATGCCATTGTGATTTGCCGGGATGGTTCATTTTGGTATTTTGGAGTGTTGGGACACTTAGTCCCTAAATGAGAGGTTAAGTTTTAGAATTTTGATCGTAGCCGGAATAGTGTGAAGACGGCTCCGAAATGGTCCGTTAGCTCCGTTGGGTGACTTTTGGGCTTAGGGGAATGTCCAAATTGCGATTTTGAGGTCCGTAGCTCATTTAGGCTTGAAATGGCAAAAGTTGAATTTTTTGAGTTTCGGGCCGATAGTGGAATTTTTGGTATCGGGGTCATAATCCTATTCAGGAAGTTGGAGTAGGTCCGTAGTGTTGAGTATGACTTGTGTGCAAAATTTGGGGTCAATCGTACATGGTTTTGTCGGGTTCGGCATCGGTTGTAGAAGTTTGAAATTTCAAGTTCATTAAGTTTGGATTGGAGGGTGATTCATGATTTTAGCATTGTTTGATGTGATTTGAGGGCTGGACTAAGTCTGTATGGTGTTTTAGGATTATTTGGTATGTTTGGTTGAGGGCACGGGGCCTCGAGTGAGTTTCGGATGCTTAACGGATGAAAATTTGGACTTGAGCAAATTCTGAAGTTGGCTGCTTTTACTGTTTTCGCACCTGCGGTGAGAAACCCACGGGTGCGGCCCTGCAGAAGCGAGGAAGGAGATCGTAGGTGCGGTTTGAGGCAAGAGGACCAGTGGTCGCAGATGCGACTCAAGATCTGCAAAAGCGGAGCCGCATCTGTGAAGAAATGAGCGCATTTGCGATGTTTGGGGAATTAATAAAATTCCGCAGATGCGAAGCTCTAGCCATAAAAGAGGGACAACAGGTGCGGTCCGGGGAGCGCAAATGTGGAAATCGCTAGGCAGAAAAGAGGATTTCGAGTATTTGAGATTTCATAACACAAAATTTGATTCAGAGCTCAGTGGGAGGTGATTTCTTGAGGGATTTTGAAGGAGAACTATTGGGTAACGAATTCTGATTAAGTAATTTGAGGGTGGAAGTTTGGAAATGGGGGAAAAAGTTCCCCAATAGAAAAACTGAGGGTTGAATAGTAAATTGACATCAGATTGGATGATTTTTGTACGAGTGAACACGTGAGTGAATGGGTGTTCATAATTTGTGATTTTTACCCGATTCCGAGACGCGGGCACGGGGAGGATTTTTTGGGCATTTTCCTATTTTCTTGCCTTAGCTTTGAGTTCATTAGTTAAATGAGTTGCTTCTAGCTATATTTACGTTTTGTAATTGATTTGATTAGATTTGGGCCACTCGAAGTTGGATACTCGTGGCAAGAGCGTGATTTCGAATTGAGTTTGAGCTTGGTTTGAGGTAAGTGGCTTGACTAACCTTGTGTGGGAGAACTCCCCTTAGGATTTTGGTACTGTTGTTATATGAATGTAATGTACGTAAGGTGACGAGTGCGTACACGTGCTAATGGTTGAAAAACCCATTTTCATTAAGTAAATATCTATGGTTTCCTTTAATTGAGCCATACTAGTATATGTAGCCTCCTATTTAGCTTAGGAAAGCATGCTTACGTGCCTCAAGTGTCTTATCTGCTTTAACTGCTTACATGGATTCTATGTAGCATGTTTAGAGTAAGAAATACGTATCTTCTTTGCTACGAACTTGATTAGAACTATAGATTTTTCCTAGCTGGAATTGTTGTGTATATTCAATGAGTTGTGTATTTATTATGGGACTATGGAACGGTATTCTGGGAGATCCCCCTATATGTTTATGTTTGGGACTACGGGACGGTATCTTGGGAGATCCCCCTGTACTGGATATTTACTTTGGGACTACAAAACCGTATTCCGGGAGATCCCCCTGCACATTTACAATTCGGACTACGGGACGGTATCCCGGGAGATACTCTGTACATTTACGTTTGGGACTACGGGATGGTAACCCGGGAGATCCCCTGGTACTATATATGTGTACTGAGTTGCATCTTCCTGTGATTTCATTTTTCATTGACTTTTAGCATGTTTACCTCTACTGCGACATTTCATACTGTTTTATCTTATTATATGTTTAAACCAGTAGGGCCCTGACCTGATCTCGTCACTACTCGACCTATGTTAGGCTTGGCACTTACTGGGTACCGCTGTGGTGCACTCATGCCCTTTCCTGCACATGTTTTTTTTGTGCAGATCCAGGTACTTCTTTTCAGCCATACTTCCAGTGAGGCAAGGCGATCATAGAGACTTCGAGGTATATCTGCGGCGTCCGCAGACCTAGAAGTCCCTCTCTATTCCTCCTTCAGTTATCTTCCTGTATTTTCTTCGTTCTTATATTTCCGGAGTTAGAAAGACTATGGACTTTTGTTGCTTGTGATTCATGAGATTCCGGGTTTCGGGAGTGCATATGTTTAGTTTGAGAATGTTTTATTGTATATGCCGAGCGGCATTTTAAACTCGTTTATTATATTACCTGTTAAACTGTTAGTTTTTGTATCTTTGTTTCATTTCCGCAAATCATTAGACTTACCTAGTCGTAGAGACTAGGTCCCTCACGACAGTTCACGGAGGGAGAACTTAGGTCGTGACAAGTTGGTATCAGAGCTCTAGGTTCATAGGAGTCAAGAATCACAAACCAGTTTATTAGAGTCTCGCGGATCGGTACGGAGATGTCTGTACTTATATTCGAGAGGCTATGGAACTGTTAGGAAAATTCCACTTCATTTGATTCCTTGTCGTGGGAGATTATCGATTTTGATATTCTAAACCTCTGTCTTTTATTCTCTTGTAGATGGTGAGGACACGTGCTACCAGAGATGACCAGGCACTCGCGCCCCTTGCTAGAGCCGCCAGAGGCTCGGGCCGGGGTAGAGGCCGACGATGCCTACATCGTGCAGCCAGAGCACCCGTGTGAGCTCCTATTGAGCCACTAGTAGCTCCATCCGGAGCCCAAGTGCCCAATACGCTACTACTACTCCAGCTCTCCAAGAGACCCTTGCACATTTCATGAGCATGTACAGCACTCTAGCTCAGCCAGGGTTGATTCCCCTTGCTGCAGCCACATCTCAGGCCGGGGGGGAGGGAAGCACAAACTCCCGTTGCCCGCACTCCAGAGCATCGGGTTCAAGTTGATCATATCCCAGAGGTTATAACGGTACCACCTGTAGCTCGAGGGTAGGGCAGCAATTTCAGAGGAGGGGGAGCGGAGGCTTGAGAGGTACAAGAAGTACGACCCTCCTAAATTCAGTTGTCTAGCATTAGAGGATGCTCAGGGGTTTCTGGAGGAGTGCCACCGTATCCTTCACACTATAGGTATAGTAGAGTCGAGTGGGGTTTCCTTCACTGCCTTCCAGCTTCAAGGGGCAACCTATCAGTGGTGGCGTACTTTTGAGTTGGACACTCCGGCTGAGGTGGCTTCCCTTACATGGAGCCAGTTCTCGGATATGTTTTTGATAGAGTATGTCCCTCAGGGCCTCAGGGACGCTTGGTGCACGAAGTTTGAGCATTTGCGCTAGGGTACTATGACTATTTCTGAGTATGTTGTCCATCTCAGTGATTTGGCTAGACATGCACCGGCCTTGGTTTCTACAGTTCGTGAGAGAGTTCGCCGGTTTATTGAGGAGCTCATTCCCAGCATCAGGTCTAGCATGGCCCGGGAGTTAGAGATGGATATCGCCTATCAGAAGGTAGTGAGTATTGCTAGGAGAGTAGAGGGCATGCTTGCTCGGGATAGGGAAGAGAGAGAGAGTCCAAGAGGTCTCGAGAGTTGGGCCATTATTCTGGTGCCCGTGCCCTAGCTACAGTTCGTCATGGTAGGGGGTTATGTGAGTCGCCCGTTCATTCAGCTCAGCTAATGGTATTCCAGCTCCCCCAAAAACTCAGGAGCCTTATTATGCACCTTCAGTATCTAATGTGCCTACTGCATGGGGTGCTTTCAGTGGTCAGTCCAGCAGACCTGGCTTGAGCCTGTCACAGCCGACGCACCCTCCCAGAGCTTGTTTTGAGTGTGGAAACACACTCCATATGGTCAGGGATTGCCCTAGACTTATGAGGGGTGCACCTCCACAGACTTCTCAGCCACATCGTGCTCCATAGGGTTCCCAGGCTATAATTACAGCACCAGTTGCTACCCCACCTGCTCAGCCAACTAGAGGTGGAGGTCGGGGAGGTAGAGGTACCCTAGAGGGGGAGGCTAGGCCAGATACTATGCCCTTCCTACTCGTACCGAGGTTGTTGCCTCCGATTCTGTCATCACAGGTATTGTTCCGCTCTGTCATAGAGATGCATCGGTTTTATTCGATCCAGGCTCCACTTATTCCTACGTGTCCTCTTATTTTTCCCTGTATTTGGGTATATCTCGGGATTCTTTGAGTTCCCCTATTCATTTTTCTACTCCTGTGGGAGATACTCTTGTTGTGGACCGCGTTTATTGGTCATGTTTGATTGCTCTTAGTGGTTTTGAGAACAGAGCCGATTTTTTATTGCTCAATATGGTAGATTTTGATGTTATCTTGGGCATGGACTGGTTGTCGCCCCATTATACTATTCTTGATTTTCACGCCAAGATCGTGACGCTGGCTATGCCAGGTGTACTTCCATTAGAGTGAAGGGGTAATTTAGATTACACTCCTAGTAGAGTTAGTTCATTTCTTAATGCTCAGCGAATGGTTGAGAAGGGGTGTGACGCGTATCTAGCTTATGCAAGAGATGTCAGTATTGATACCCTTACAGTTGATTCATTCCCAATAGTGCGGGATTTCTCTAATATATTTCCAGCTGATCTTCCGGGCATGCCGCCCGATAGAGATATTGATTTGGCATTGATTTGTTGCTTGGCACCCAGCTCATCTCTATTCCTCCTTATCGTATGGCTCCTCCTCAGTTGAAGGAGTTGAAGAAACAGTGATAGGAATTGCTTGATAAGGGCTTTATTCGGCCCAGTGTGTCACCTTGGGGTGCTCCTATCTTTTTTGTGAAGAAAAAGGATGGTTCTATGCGTCTGTGCATTGATTATCGCCAGTTGAACAAAGTTACAGTGAAGAACCGGTATCCTTTACCTCGTATTGATGACCTCTTTATTAGTTACAGGGTGCTCAAGTGTTTTCTAAGATTGACTTACGTTTAGGTTATCATCAGTTGAAGATTCGGGAGCTAGATATCCCGAAGATTGCTTTTAGGACTCAGTATGGTCACTACCAGTTCCTTGTTATGTCATTTGGGCTGACCAATGCCTCAACAACATTTATCCATTTGATGTACAATGTATTCCAACCATATCTTGACTAGTTCGTCATTGTCTTTATTGATGACATTCTGGTGTACTCCCGGAGTTGGGAAGATCATGAGCAGTACCAGAGGACATTGCTTTTAAACTTCAGAGAAAAGAAATTATATGCGAAGTTCTCAAAATGTGAATTCTGGTTGGATTCCGTGGCATTCTTAAGTCACGTGGTATCGAGTGAAGGGATCAAGGTGGATTCGAAGAAAGTGAAAGCAGTACAGAGTTGGCCCAGACCATCCTCAACTATAGATATCCGTAGTTTTCTTAGTTTAGCAGGTTATTACCGTCGATTTGTTGAGGGATTCTCATCTATTGCAGCACCTATGACCAGGTTGACCCAGAAGGGTGCTCCGTTAAGGTGGACGGAAGAGTATGAGGAGAGCTTTCAGAAGCTCAAGACTACCGCCCCAGTATCGATATTGCCTACAGGTTTGGAGTCTTAAACTTTCTATTATGATGCCTCGAGGATTGGCCTTGGAGCCGTATTGATGCAGGACGGTAGGGTGATTTCCTACGCGTCCAGACATCTGAAGGTGCATGAGAAGAATTATCCTGTCCATGATCTCGAGTTATCTGCTATTGTTCTTGCCTTGAAGATTTGGAGCCACTATTTGTACAGTGTCCCTTGTGAGATCTACACTGATCACCGGAGTTTGCAACATCTGTTCAAGCAGAAGGACCTTAATTTGCGTCATAGGAGGTGGTTAAAGTTGCTTAAGGATTATGATATCACTATTTTGTACCACCCAGGGAAGGCCAATGTGGTGGCCGACTCTTTGAGTCGCTGGGTGGAGAGTTTGGGGAGTTTGGCTTGTCTACCAGCAGCAGAGAGGCCCATGGCGAGGGATGTTCAGTCCTTAGCCGGCCAGTTTGTGAAATTGGATATTTCGGAGCCGGTCGGGTCCTAGCTTGTGTGGTTTCTCGGTCTTCTTTGTTTGATCGTATCAGAGAGCGTCAATATGATGACCCTCATTTGCTTGTCCTCAAGGACAAAGTTCTGCGTGATGATGCCAGAGATGTGGCCATTGGTGATTACGGGGTATTAAGGATGCAGGGTCGGATATGTGTGCCCAATGTTGATGGGCTTCAGGGTTGATTTTGGAGGAAGCCCATAGTTCGCGGTATTCTATCCATCCGGGTGCCGCAAAGATGTACCAGGATTTGAGGCAGCACTATTGGTGGAGGACGATGAAAAAAGATATAGTTGGATTTGTACCTCGGTGCCTCAATTGTTAACGGGTGAAATATAAGCATCAGAGACCGGGTGGTTTGCTTCATCAGATAGAGATTCCGGAGTAGAAGTTGGAGCGGATCGCCATGGATTTCGCAGTTTGACTCCCATGGACTTTTGGGAAGTTCGATGTTATTTGGGTGATTGTGGATCGGCTGACCAAGTTTGCACACTTCATTCCTGTGTATACTACCTATTCTTTGGAACGGTTGGCTGAGATTTATATCCGAGAGACTGTTCGTCTTCAAGGTATTCCAGTTTCCATCATTTCAGATAGAGGTACTCAGTTTACAACACGATTCTAGAGAGCCATACAGCATGAGTTGGGTACTCGGGTAGAGCTCAGCACAACATTTCACCCCCAGACGGATGGACAATCCGAGCGCACTATTCAGATTCCTGAGGGTATGCTCCGTGCGTGTATGATGGAGTTTAGAGGTTCTTGGGATCAGTTCTTGCCACTTGCGGAGTTTTCCTACAACAACAGTTATCAATCCGGCATTCAGATTACACCGTATGTGGCTCTTATGGTAGGCGGTGTAGATCCCCGGTGGGTTGGTTCGAGCCGGGCGAGGCTAGATTATTGGGCACAGACTTGGTTCATTTGGAGAAGGTTAAGGTGATTCAGGTTAGATGTTACACCCCATATTTCCGTATATGGAAGTACGCCAATACTAAATTGATATAAGCTCGGAAGTGAGATGATACATTCCGCATTTTCGTACGTTAAGTTTCGTCATAAGTTAATCGACGTAAGTTCGGGAATGAGATTATTTTGAGATTTTAAGCATTATGCTATTTCAAGCAAGTAATGAGTAAATTTGTGAAGGTGAGAGGGTAAGCAAATCAAAAAAAGTGAATTTTCGTCAAAGTTTGACATGTTGGGATAAAATACGGCTTGAGCTAAAAATACCCGGTATTTATGGACTAGTGCAATACAAGGTACCACATGACCATGGTAGCAAGGTGTATAACGTGTGTTAAAAGTGAGTAGTATTTTAAGTAATTTGAGATAATTCTTAATTATGTGGGTAATCGGCTAATTATTGATTTGATGGTAGATTAACCATTAAATTAAGAAGTTGTGGATAATTAATAGGTGAGGACAAAGCCTCCCACGTGGCAGCAAATGGAAAAGGATCTAATGACTCTTGTTTTGGGCAATTGAATAAGAAGGACACATGGACTATTTCTTAAGCCATGCAAACACGTATTAGTCCTCCCAGCACTTATAGGGATATCTATAAGAAAAGAAAAGAAAGGTCATTCTAGCAAAAGTCTAGTTATAAAAAACGTTAAAGTTAGAATTGTTATAAATCCTTGGAGACAAGTTGCTTATAAGTTCCTGTTTCCATTTGCTTTATCAAGATATTCTTAGGCACTAGAATTATTCTTAAGTGATAAAAAAGAATAAAAACACAAAAATAAAGACAAGGTCATGGTATAATTGGAGGTCCTATTCTCATTCTTGTATCTTCCACCTTCATATATATTGTTGTAACATACAAATTGGTTAAGTGAAAATTTGCAATACCATTTTGAATTTTAAGTCTTAGAAAAAAAAGAAATAAAGGAAAAGGAGATGTTGGGACTTCTTAAAATTAGGGTGCAGAGAGGCATCAACCCGCCACTCAAGGATACATTTCACAGTGATCCTTATGTCGTTGTCACCATGGGTGAACAGCGAGTGAAGACTAGTTGTAGGAAGAAAAACTGCAACCCTGTCTGGAATGATGAATTGTTCCTTGCATTGAAATATCCAAATGTTCCAGTTCTTTTAAAACGAAAAGCCAAGAATAAAGGTGAGGCGATTTGGAAAATCATACGAGACTCCATATTATAATAGCAACGGGATTTTGCAATTCTAAGGAAATACGGTGCAATCTTTCTCAAGAATATCATACGGATTTTTTCGTAATCCAATCATGCCATTACGTGTTGTCGCAATCAACGGGTGTTAAAGGGATTGTCAAGTGAATCAGATTAGGTATGTTAAGACTATCCCTTCTTTCTTTTTGGCATGATCCGTACGATATAAACGAAACGAGCAAATGCACAATTTTCATAAATGACTCTATTCATAGCAATACTAGAGATGTTTATGTTCTTGATGCCCCATGTGTCATATTATTCTATAATCTGTTCATGGGTCTCAGAAAATACGTAAGTTGATAAAGTTTACTTTATGACATTACTCAAAGGCAAAATAGTCTTATGACATTCCAAGAGATTTTATTGACGTACTTCTCATACATTGCATTCATGTACATTGACCCATGACCAGATGGTGTTATATACGCGTATATATGTATATATATGTATATGGGATATGGAAAAAGGTTACGACGTTATATACACACCACCAACTGATCAGTTGGTATACGTTGATGATTTGCCCACAGTGGCCGAGATGATATGATGGGATGCCCTCAGAGGCTTGATGATGTTATGGACGTACATACCCATGCATGGTATGACATTTATACGGATATGCATGACATTATAATATTAAATGATTCACACAGCTATTCAGATATACATGTTGAGTCTTTTACTCCATGTTTCTCTCATGACTATTGGTTACTGATTTCCATTCCTTACATACTCGTTACATTATTTGTATTGACGTCCCTTTTGCCTGGGGACGCCGTATTTCATGCCCTTAGGTCCTGATAGACAAGTTGAGAGTCCTCCAAGTAGGCTATCAGCTCAGCAGAAGATGTGGATGCGGTCCATTTGCTCCGGAGTTGCTTATTTGGTTAGTATGATTTAGACATGTATTGATTGGTATGTCAGGGTCATGTCCTGACCTTACGATGTTGATGTAATCTTAGAGGCTTGTAGACATATGTCCTGTATATGAAAGACTGTATGGCCTTGTCGGCCTATGTTGTGTTTACGAGTGATTATTATTGCCTTATAGGCCCGTACATCATATGTATAAGATTGGATTACATGTTGGGCCATCCAATGTCGAGTATTTTCCCATGTTTTATTGTACTTATCTCACGACAGCCTCTCTGTACCATTTATCTATGATAGTATGATACAAAAGATACGTTATGTAGGTGCTCAGTTAAGTAAGTTACCGGGTGCCCGTTGCGGCCCATCTGTTTGGGTCGTGACAATAGACTCTGCACAGCCTAGTCAAGAGAGAAGAGTTATGCGGACCTGAAGGTTCGTGATGTGTCATTTATGGTAGAAGAGCAGGTCTTGCTTCGGATTTTGCCTATGAAGGGCGTTATGAGGTTTGGAAAGAGGGGCAAGTTGAGACCATGGTTTATTGGTCCCTTTGAGGTGTTGCGGCGTGTTGGGGAGGTTGCTTATGAGCTTGCCTTACCTCACAGCTTGGCAGGAGTTCATCCGATATTTTATGTTTCGATGCTCCGAGGTATCACAGCGATCCGTATCACGTGTTGGATTTCAGTTCAGTCCGGTTGGACAAGGATCTATCTTATGTTGAGGAGCCAGTGGCTATTGGAGAGGCAGGTCCGAAAGCTAAGGTCAAAGAGCATTGCATCAGTAAAGGTTCAGTGGTAGGGTCAGCCGGTCGAGGAGGCGACTTGGGAGACCGAGCAGGATATGCGCAGCCGTTATCCTCATCTTTTCACCACTTCAGGTATGTCTGTATGCTCGTTCGAAGAAGAACGAATATTTTAAGAGGGGGAGTATGTAACGACCCAGCCGGTCATTTTGAGAATTTACGCCCCGATCCCCTATTAACAGTTTTCCCTGTGTCTTTTTCTGCTATTGCGATTTGCCGAGATGCTTCATTTTGAATTTCGGAGTGTTTTGGGACACTTAGTCCCTAAATAAAGCTTAAGTCTTAGAAGTTGGACCATAGTCGGAACAGTGTGAAGACGACTACGGAATGAAATTTCGCCGATTCCTTTAGCTCCGTTGGGTGATTTTGGGCTTAGTTGCGTGTCGGATTGCGGTTTTGAGGTATGTAGCTCATTTAGGCTTGAAATGGCTAGAGTTTTGGGCTGATAGTGGTATTTTTGGTATCGGTGTCAGAATTCGATTCCGAACGTTAGAGTAGGTCCGTAGAGTTGAATATGACTTGTGTACAAAATTTGGGGTCAATCGGACGTGGTTTGGTCGGGTTCGGCATCGGTTGTAGAATTTTGATTTTTTTTAATTCAAATCGACCAGGCATTGTGCATAGTGTTAATTTTTTCATAAATATAAAGTAAAATACAACAATGGAGGGGGACATAAACCTTACCTCCCAAAAAGAGATTGTACACTTGATCATCACAAGCTGATATTCATGTGTACCTAAACATCTATGTGAAGTTAGGCCTATATGAAGATTCCAATTGTCTATATGATGGTGATAGATAGTTAGATATACAAAAACATGGTTTAGTGTGCCCAGGTCAACTATACAAAAAAGTACAAGTGATCCTAAATCAACTAAGCATCTAAATGTGCTACATCTGAGATAGGTGAAACCTCCGGTGGAGGATAACAAAAAATGTGGAATTGAAAGGTGTGGTATCTTCAAATTTGCTTTGACATTGAGTTCAAAGAAAGCCAAATTGAAGATAGGAATCATAACGACCTAATGAGTTGGGCCAATAAGCTGTTGCTGTCTATTGTTTCTTACATGAGAGAATGAGCAGTAGGGTACATCTACTATGCAGATGTTCTCTAGGCAAGCATGTGGAGTTAATGGCATCTGACTGCAGGAAATATAGAAGCCAATAAAGGGTTGTTGTTGCTGAGAACATGTGAATAGAGAGAGCTTGAAATCTAGGTTTGTTCCCTTAGCAAAGTCATGCTGATGGTCTGCAACATGCATCCAGAGTTGAAGCAGTTGTGTTGAAATTCTGGGTATTGGTAGCTTGACAATGTATTTCTGGGATGTGCAATACTGAGCTAGGTTGATGCTCTTGTTGTTGGTTATGTGACTGGCAGTGTGCATTTTCTGCTGTGTCATGTGAGTTGTACATGACTATATTTGTGTCAAAGTGATATTGGTTCTTTGGCATGCCCCAAAAACCTGATGCACTCCTAAGTGATTAAACATCAGAGATGTTGATACCACACCTTGCAAGTGCATCAACAATCCGGATGTGGCCATTGTACCTGCAAAAAGAGACAAACCTGTTAGATAAAAAATTGCTCCTAGGTTCTTGTGTGTTCTGGAAGATGTGATAAGAGGAGGATTTTGTGTGATGTAGGAGTGTTGTGGATGCAGAAAGAGTAAGGTTATTACGTTTCTGTCTGTGAATAGTATGTCCTCATGAAGGGTGAACCATGTGTGAGTGCTACATTTGGTATACGAGTGTTGTAGCTGGCTGTGATTTATGGTGTACGTATCGTGTGTGCTTTGGAGGATAGTGGTTAGTGTATTGGAGAGTTGATCAGAAGGTTCATGATCATCTTTAGGGGTGTTGTGTACCTTCATAAAGATAAGTAAGAACTAGGTGGATCCTTGAGAATTGGTGTCTTCAGTGGCTAGAATGTTGATAGTGTGAAATGATACCACCCCATTACTGGAGCTTGCAACCTTAGTATCCAGGTTCTTGTGTGTTCTGGGTCCTAAAGAGTGGTTGCTACATTCAGCTGTTATTGTCAGGTTCTTGTGTAAACTGGAGCATTGAATGAGGTGAACAGGTGATTGGTGGAATTGTTTGTCAATATGATGGAATGTGGGTGGTGTTTTAGTGTATGTTATCTTGCTTGAATGGACTTTTATGAGTATGATTGGGTGTTATTGGTATTGATTTGGAGGGGGTGAATTCCAGTTGAAGTAGCAGGAAATGTCCATCTACAATGAGGGATATCCAATAGAATGAGCATGAAGGATGCTAATACCACACATTGGATTTCCACCAATGATGTAGACATTTTTGTTGTTCCTGCAAAAAACAAAAAAAGGATTAGCCCAAAATTCTTGTGTTATCATGATGGTTGTGGCAGTGAAATTTCAAGTTCATTAAGTTTGGATTGGAGGGTGATTCGTGATTTTGGCATTGTTTGATGTGATTCGAGGGCTCAACTAAGTCCGTATGGTGTTTTAGGATTGGTTGGTATATTTGGTTGAGGTCAAGAGGGCCTCGGGTGAGTTTCGGGTGATTAACATATGAAAATTTGGACTTGAGCAAATTCTGAAGTTGGTTGCTTCTAGTATTTTCACACCTGCGGTGAGAAGCCCGCGGGTGCGGCCCCGCTGAAGTGAGGAAGGAGGTCGCAGGTGCAGTTTGAGGCAAGAGGACCAGTGGTCGCAAATACGACTCAAGATCTGCAGAAGCGGAGCCGCATCTACGAAGAAATGAGCGCAGGTGCGGTGTTTGGGGAATTAATGAAATTTCGCAGATGCGGCGCTCTAGTCGCAGAAGCGGGACCGCAGGTGCGGTCCGGGGAGTGCAGATGCGGAAATTGCTGGGCAGAAAAGAGGATTTCGAGGGTTTGAGATTTCATAACACAAAATTTAATTTAGAGCTTAGTGGGAGGCGATTTCTTGAGGGATTTTGAAGGAGAACTATTTGGGTAACAAATTATAACTCTCCTAATACATTAATGTATTGTTGTTTTCCTCATCTAATTAAGGAATTTGAGGGTGGAAGTTTGGAAATGGGGGAAAAAGTTCCCCAATTGAAAATCTGAGGTTTGAATAGAAATTTGACGTCGGATTGGGATAATTTTTTGTACGAGTGAACTCATGAGTGAATGGGTGTTCATAATTTATGATTGTTACCTGATTCCGAGATACGAGCCCGAGGAGGATTTTGGGTGTTTTCCTACTTTCTTGCCTTAGGTTTGAATTCATTAGCTAAATGAGTTGCTTGTAGCTATATTTACATTATGTAATTGATTTGATTATATTTGGGTCATTCGGAGTTGGATACTCGTGGCAAGAGCGTGATTTCGGATTGAGTTTGAGCTTGGTTCGAGGTAAGTGGCTTGCCTAACCTTGTGTGGGGGAACTACCCTTAGGATTTGGGTACTGTTGTTATATGAATGTCGTGTGCGTGATGTGACGAGTGCGTACACGTGCTAATTGTTGACAAACCCCATTTTCATTAAGTGAATATCTATTTTTCCTTTAATTGAATCAATAGTAGCATATGTAGCCTCCTGTTTAGCTTAGGAAAGCATGCTTACGTGCCTTAACTATCTTATCTGCTTTAACTTCTTACCTGGATTCTGGGTAGCATGTTTAGAGTAAGAATTACCTGTCTTCTTTACTACGAACTTGATTAGAACTGTAGATTTTTCCTAGCTGTAATTGTTGTGTATATTAAATGAGTTGTGTATTTATTTTGGGACTATGGAACGGTATACCGGGAGATCCCATTGAATTTTTATGTTTGGGACTACGGGACGGTATCCCAGGAGATCCCCCTATACTGGATATTTACTTTGGGACTACGGAATGGTATTCCGGGAGATCCCCTGCACATTTACGATTTGGAGTACGGGACGGTATCCCGAGAGATCCACTGTTGCTATATATGTGTACTGAGTTACTTCTTTCTATGATTTCATTTTTCATTGACTGTTGACATGTTTAACTATATTACGATATTTCATGCTGTTTTATCTTATTATTTGTTTGAACCAGTAAGGCCCTGGCCTGATCTCGTCACTACTCGACCTAGGTTAGTCGTGGCACTTACTAGGTACAGATGTGGTGTACTCATGCCCTTTCCTCCACATGTTTTTCTTGTGCAAATCCATGTACTTCTTCTCAGCCATACTTCTAGTGAGGCGAGGCGATCTTAGAGACTTCGAGGTATATCTGCCGCGTCCGCAAACCTAGAAGTCCCTCTCTTTCCTCCTTCAGTTATAGACTTCCTGTATTTTCTTCGTTGTTAGATTTTTGGAGTTAGAAACACTATGGACTTCTGTAGCTTGTGATTCATGAGATTCCATGTTTTGGGAGTGCATATGTTCAGTTCGAGAGTGTTTTATTGTATATGCAGAGCGGCATTTTAAACTCCATTATTATATTACCTGTTAAATTGTTAGTTTTCATATCTTTATTTTATTTCCGCAAATTATTAGGCCTACCTAGTCTTAGAGACTAGGTGCCGTTACTCCAGTTCGCGGAGGGAGAACTTGGGTCGTGATAGCCTCTTTTTGGGCATTTCTCATCCAACTTCATGGAGCTCGGAGCCCCTCTCCGTTTTTGCTTTTTCTTATGCTTCGGAGCATATGGTTGGGGAAGGTCTTCTTCATCGCCGGATGGGGGTCTCATCGGCACGTCCTTCCCGAGACCTACAAAAGAAGGATGAGTAAGATCGAGAAAAAAATTCGAATAGTGATCTAAATTATCGATTTGTATGAAAACTTACTGTGATTTTGGGCCTCTCATCTACCCTTCGCCAAATCACGCCATGCGCGCTCAGCGTGTGTCAACTTCGACACTAGGCTCCTGACCCAGTTCTCGAGCTGGGGAATCCCACCCGTCATCCAAGCAACGACTTTACCAAATAAAACACCGATAAGAAAGGATGAAAAATAAAGATAGTAAGTAGAAATTAAAGATGGAGTTATACTTACGTCTCATATTCCATATTTCCGGAAATGGCATACTCTCAGCTGTGATCAGGTCCGAGGTCTTCAGTCGGACAAATCGGCCCATCCAGCCCCAGTCCTTGTCCTCATCTATGCTCGAGAAAGATTTCTTGGAGGCCCGACATTGAATCATTATTAGTCCTCCTCGATAAATTTGGGGGCTATATAAGCGTATGAGGTGGTCGAGGGTAAAGGGAAGCCCATCGACTTGGCTCACAAAGAAGCGGAGCAATATCACTATCCTCCAGAAGGAGGGGTGAATTTGATCGAGGGTCACTTCATACTTCTTGCAGAAGTCTACAATGACCGGGTCCAAAGGACCCAATCTGAAAGGGTAAGTATAAACACTTAGAAACCCCTACGCATGGGTAGTAATTAACTCCTCAAGCGAGCGAACCACCACGTGATTGTCAACCCGGTTGCTCTCCTCTCTAACTTGGTCTAGAAGGTCACTGGTGATCGTGCATATGTACCTCGACATTGGCTCGCATCGACCCGTAACAGAGGGGGACTTTTCAACCTTGAATCCGGAGTCAAGGACGCACCCTCCGGGAACAAATTCTTCAGGGCGTGGCTCCACCGCTAGTTGCTCGCTGGCCGGCCGAGACGAGGAAGCATTTTCTTTCTGCGGAATAGTTTTAGATATTTTTGCCATTTTGTTTTTGTATGTATGGAAGAATAGAGATTGGGATATTTGGTGTTTTAGGAAGAACAAACAAAGAAACTCAAAAACCTGAAGGTGAGAGGTTCTGAAGAAGGCAAAGAAATATGAAGATTAGAATGAAAGAGATTGGAAGTAAAGTATGGGCAAAAGAAGGAAGATACATTTATAGGTTGAAGACGACGGTTCAGAACCGGTAGTGGCCGACAATAACTGACATGCATTTAATGCCTCAACATCCGAACCGACGGGATGTTTTAGTACCCACTTGTTGCTGACGTCATGGTCGGGCTCATCGCTTACGTCGTGGTAAACCGAGGGGAAGTTCGAAGACCCCATTCGTTTCTTGTCATTACACTCCAAAAAATAAGGGGACTATCTGTATACAGTCAAAACGGGGCTTGCCCTTTTGTGAGATTGATCGAGGATGGAACGCGATAACTCAGGATCGACTTCGATTTTTGACAGACCATGGCACGGGGATGGATTGCTAATCTCATGAATCAATGTCCGAACAAAATCGAGGCCTACCGTGATCGAGACCGAAGCAGGATATAGGTCGAGTGAGGTCGAACTACCTAAGACGCATAACAGAAAGCCGAGATATCCCTGATCGGGCAAGTATCGTGGCAAAAATCTCGGCATGTATGAAATCAAGACCGGTTATTTAGCCTATCATGGGATTTGCTTCTGTAATTAGAATTATACCATGAATAGAATTCCTCTACTATATAAGGGGTGTTTTAATCATTTTGTAATGATGTATTCACCATCACCAAGCAATACATTACATTTTTTTTCTCTCGCAAGCTCTGTTGTTCAGTTCATACTTTTCAATAGCATATTCAGTCGGTTCGAGGGCAATTTAGCTCGAGGGCCACAGTCGTTCATCATATTGGTTTGCCTTATTTTACTGCTAATTTCTAACATTAATTCTCATATTTATCAGTTTGTGTCAAGTGAAATTACATATACTTAGAACCACTTATAAGTTTAATTGTTATCTAATTTTAAGGGTAAACAGAGATACTTTGAACATTTTTAGAATGAGACTATTTAACTATAGTTTGATATAAAATAAAGAGTAGGGAGCTTTGGTATGATATGCTAGCCACTTTATATTTGCATACTATAGTTTTTCCACGAAAAAGATTCAATTGAACCTCTTGCTTCACCTAACTCCCCTGGTCGTATATAAGTGCAAGGTTTGACTCTGAACTCTGATGAAGTTCCTTTCTTCATCTCGGTTTTTCCAGCTCCCAAATTCTTTAAAAAATGAAACACAACAGAAAGAAAAAAAAACATAGGTGTTAAGATATTCTTATCCACACTTCCATTAATTCATTTACTTTAGCAAAAAATTTTTACTAACTAGCGTCTTGTACAATAAATTAACAACCGTAGGTATGTTTAATATGGCGTAAATTATCTTTCGAAAATTATTTTTTCTTTTTTTTAAAAATAAGTAATTTTTTGGCGTGTGATTGTAAAAATTTTTTTTTAAAGAGAGCATTTTTCATCATCCTAAATTGATTTTTTTTCAAGAAAATTGAATAGCTCAATCAGTACATTCTATCTTATTTTAGACCAAAAAAGTCATTATACTGAGTGTGGAGTGAAGTGGTCCTCTTTAAAGCATATGATGATAGTTGACTTAAAAAGTTTATGAACTATTAAACTAATTATTTGCGGCTTTATGCTTAACATGAGAAAGACCAACTGTCCCCACCAAATCAAAAGGTATTGTTTTTATTATTAGAGAAAAGAAAAACATAGAAGAAAAAACACAACTGACATAATTGAATCACGTTATGAAAGAGAGAATCTTGTCACTTAGTTTGGTCACGATCACGAGTGGGCTACTATGAGCTGTTAAAACCAACTAATTACTCTTTCTTATGTGTTCATATAACAGGTCCAAGTTTGGAATATTGTCGGGATTGTAAGGTGAGGAATCGATCATTTATTAACAAGATGAAAGTTCAAGTAATCCATCAAAATTGAGTTATTAATATTTTGTAAAAATTGCATGGGGCGCCCTATTTGGTCTAGGACGCCCCCATTTAACCTATATCTTTTTTTAAAAATTTTTTAATTTGTACCCACTTTTTAAACAACTTCAGCCTCATGTCTCCTCCTCCTTCGTTTTCTTCTTCTTCTTCTTCTTCTTCTTTCTTCTGCTGTTGCTGGTGCTGTTATGAAACTTCAGTTCATGGGATGATTGCCATAAGTATGTTTATCAGATTATTTAAAAATAAATTATAAATAATTATGTATGTTAGTAGACAATAATATTTCCACGTACAGGAAGTTTAAGGTCACGTTTATTTGTTTCACGGTCTCGTAGGGTCCGTAAAAAAATTTGGGACACGAGCGTATGCCAGGAATCGAATTCCGAGGTCCCAAGCCCGAGAAATGAATTTCTTAAAGAAAATTATTTGCTGGAAAATACAAAAGCTTTTAGAAGAGAATTTATGTAATTTCTTGATGGTTTCGAAGCCCGGTACATGTTTAAAATAATAATTAAGTTGAAACTGTGAAATTTGGTAGAAATTTTGATGTTCTTGAGAAATTTTATGAATCTGAATTTTAATTCATGGCTGTTGATATTATTTTGATGATTGGATCGCACGAGCAAGTCCGTATGATGTTTTTGGACTTGCGTGCATATTTGGTTTGGAGTCCCGAGGGCTCGGATGAGTTTTGGATAAGCCACGGAGTGAATTTGGACTTAGGAAGTTTTAGATTTTCATCTAGTATGTGTTGCAGGCTCTTGATCTCGCAATTGCAAGGTCGGATGTCGCAATTGCGAGCCTATCAGGCCTGGGAATTGCGAGAACTTCTTCGCAATTGCGAGGAAGTATGACCTGCCTATGATCGCATTTGCTATCTTTCCCTTCGCAATTGCGAAGTCGTATCGCAATTCCGAAAACTTGTTCGCAATTGCGAGGTTAGCAGACAATGCCCAGGTTCGCAAATGCGAGGCCTTGTTCGCATTTGCGAGCTTCGCAATTGCGACATCTGCGACTAGTTAATTGGGACTTAGACGGCTTTTCCTTCATTTTTCAAACTCTCTCAAAACCTAAGCTCTCATGGGCGATTTTCTAAAGAAAAGTTCTTCTCCAAATAAATTGTAAGTTGTTTCTAACTCATTTTCTCAAATCTATGATATCTTTTACATGATTTCAACTCAAAATCAAGGGTTTTCATGGGGGAATTGGGTGTTTTTGGGTAGAACCTAGGATTTTCAATTTTTGGGGATTTGGACATCGATTTGAGATCCGATTTCAAAATAAATTATATATTTGAGTTCGTGGGTGAATGGGTGATCGGGTTTTGGTTCGAACCTCGGGTTTTGACCATGTGGGCTCAGGGTCGATTTTTGACTTTTTGGGAAAATCATTAGAAAACCTATTTTCATGCATTAGAATTGACTCGTTTAGCATTTATTGATATCGTTAAGTAAATTGTGGCTAGATACAAGCGAATTGGTGGTGGAATCAAGAGGTAAAGCGGTAGTTGAGGCTTGAATTGTGTTCGTGGCATTGAGATAAGTGTTTGGTCTAACCTTAGCTTGAGGGATTAGGAGTCGTGTCTTATTTGCTATGTGTTAATCGTTGAGTACGACGTATAGGTGTGGTGACGAGTATCTATACGTCAGTGTCAAGCATGCCCGTGAGTCTTATACTATGATTGATGTGACTCCGTTTTGTATTGTCCATGCTTAATTTGATGATTTCTAATATTGAACAAGGCTCATGGAAGTATTCTTGGTAATTGAACATTTTAGAGCATTGTCTCAAGCTGATTATTAAGTTGTGAAGTAATTTGTGGAAAAGAGAAGAGGTTTATGATATTGTCTCCCTTGCTGGGATGTTATTACTCATGATATTGTTTCCCTTGCCGGGATATTATTGATATACTATTATTCCCTCGCCGAGATTCTATTGTGATTTTAGTTATTCCCTTACCCGTATTGCTTTGTGATTGTTGCTTGGATAAGGAAGAGTGTAAAAGCACAAAGGGTGATGACGTGCATGATATTGGTGAGTGAGTGTTAATGCACGAAGGGTGATGCCGTGCCGATATTGTAAATGTAAAAGCGCGAAGGGTGATGTCGTGCCATGATATGAGTGATAATGCATGAAGGATAATGCCATGCCATGATTATGTGAGGTAAAAACACGAAGGGTGATGTCGTGCCGATTATACCGATTCTTATGGTGAGCACGACAGTAAAAGCAGGAAAGGTGATGCCGTGCATTTGTCTTGTTTTCCCTATTCTTGTTTATAGTTGAATTTTGGTGTTCCGTATGTTTCTTTACTAAATTTCGGTTTGTACATGATATTTCCCCGAGCATGTTTCCCCTTCCCACCTTTAACTGTTAGTTTCTATCATTATTACTTGCTATATATGATATAATTGCACAGGTTTATTTGGTAGTCTTGTCCTAGCCTCGTCGCTACTTCGCCGAGGTTAGGCATTTACCAGCACATGGAGTCGGTTGTGTTGATGCTACACTCTGCACTGTGTGCAGAACCCGATGCTGCAGCTTTTGGACAACAGTGAGGTTGCTGCCTTTAGTCTAGTGGTAGAGACCCGAGGTAGTCCTGCAGGCGTCCGCAGGCCTTGGCATATCCTTTTATCTTTCCATTCTGTTTCTTCTATGTATTTCAGAGACAACTTTGTATTTATCTTTCAGACCACTGTTTGTAGTATTCGTAGATAGTTCGCGACATTGTGACACCAAATTCTGGGTAGAGTTGTATGTTGGATTCTGCACTAGTATATGGCTAAACTATTAGTTTTCGTCTTCCGCATTTCTGTTTATTTTAATTATTTCGCTGTTGATCACCTGTTATATTGAACTGTTAAAAAGGCTAAGCAAAAAGGTTTATAAATCTATAATACTCGGGTTGCCTAGCTTTCTTGAGTAGGTGCCATCACGACTCCTGAGGGTGGGAAATCCTGGTCGTGACAAGTTGGTATCAGATTTCTAGGATGCTTAGGTCTCACAATTCATGGACAAGCTTAGTAGAGTATGAGGGCTCGGTACGGAGACGTCTGTAGTTATTCCCCAGGGGGTACAGAGTTAGGAAACACTTCACATCTATTCTTTCCTGTCGTCGACTTGATTTCTCAATGCTAATTGAACTTCTACTCTGTTCTTTCGCAGATGGCGAGAACACGCGCTTCTTCATTCGCTGATCAGCAGCCCGAGCCCCCAGCGGTAGCATCTACGAGGGGCAGAGGGCGAGGCCGAGCACGCGCTAGCAGTCGAGGCAGGGGCAGAGCTCAGCCCAGAGCAGCTACGCCAGCGGTGGAGCATCAAGTTGAGATTGATGACGAGGTTCCGACACAGACAGTTCCGGTGGGCCCAACTTAGGTCCCAGAGGGGTTCATTACTACCCCAGTACTCTAGGATGCTCTGGTCCGTCTAGTGGGCCTTATGGAGAGTGTAACTCGGGCAGGCTTACTTCTTGTAGCACCAGCCGTCTCTCAGGCTAGGAGAGGACCACAGACTCCCGCTACCCGCACTCCGAAGCAGATGGCCCCCCAATTTTAGACTCCAGTAGCTCAGCTAGTTGGAGCAGTTCAGCCGAGTGTGTAGCTCATACCGGTGAGAGAGCAGATATGTCTGCCGATGCTTTGTGGAGGTTGGATAGGTTCACCAAGCTGTTCACTACTACATATGGTGGTACATCTTCAGAGGATCCCCAGGATCACTTAGACAGCTGTTATGAGGTTCTTCAAAACATGGGGTTAGTGGAGACCAATGGGGTCGACTTTGCTTCTTTTCGTCTGTCAGGTTCCGCCAAGACTTGGTGGAGAGATTATTGTTTGGCTAGGCCAGGTGGGTCACCTGCCTTGACTTGGGATCAATTCTCCCAGCTATTTCTGGAGAAGTTTCTTCCTATCATTCAGAGAGAGGACTATCGGAGGCAGTTTGAGCGTCTCCAACAGGGTTCTATGACTGTCACTTAGTACGAGACCAGATTCATTGCTTTGGCCCGTCATGCTCTTATTATACTTTCCACCGAGAGAGAGAGAGAGAGGGTGAGGATGTTCATTGAGGGACTCGCTCAGCCAATTCGATTGCAGATGGCTAAGGAGACTGGGAGCGAGATTTCTTTTCAGGATGCGACCAATGTGGCCTAGAGAGTTGAGATGGTTCTATCACAGGGAGTGGTCAGGGGTCTAACAAGAGGCCTCGTCATTCGGGCAGGTTCAGTGGTGCCTCATCTGGAGGAAGAGATTCTTTTGGTAGGGGCCATTCTTCCAGGCCGCTTCATTCAGCACTTCAGGCTTCTCACGGTGCTCTAGGTGGCCGTAGTTCTCATATGCAGTATTCTGATCAGTTGCCCTACAGTGGACCGCCAGCTCCTATAAGTGCACCTCCGCTCCAGAATTTTCACAGTGGTTATTCAGGCCGTCAGGGTCAGCAGCCTTAGCACACGAGGGCTTTTTATACATGTGGCGACACGAGGCATATTGCTAGATTTTGCCCTCGAGCACCGAGCAACTCTCAGCATCAGGGTTCCCGTACCATGGTTCAGGAACCAAGTGTCCCACCGCCCGCTGAGCCAACTAGAGGTGGAGGTAGGTATTAGAGGTGGAGGTCAGGCCGCTAGAGGTGGAGGCCAACTAGCAGGAGGTCATGCCAGAGATGTAGTTCAGAGTGAAGGGGCCCATCCCCGATGTTATGCTCTTCCGGCCAGGCCTGAGGTCGAGGCCTCCGATGCAGTTATCACAGGTACTGTTCTGGTTTGTAGTAGAGATGCTTCAGTTCTATTTGATCCATGATCTACATACTCCTATGTGTCATCTTATTTTGCACCGTATCTGGTCATGCCTAGTAATTCCTTGAGTGCTCCTGTATATATGTCTACAGCGGTGGGTCAGTCTATTATGGTAGATCGTGTCCATTGTTGATATATAGTTGTGATTGGGGGTCTTGAGAGTCGAGTAGATTTGTTACTTTTGGAAATGGTTGATTTTGATGTCATATTGGGGATGGATTGGTTATCACCTTATTATGTTATCTTGGACTGTCATGCCAAGACTGTGACCTTAGCCTTGCCGGGTTTACCTCGTTCAGAGTGGTGAGAGACTCCTGGTCATTCTACCCGTAGGGTCATCTCATATATGAAGGCTCAGCGTATGGTTGATAACGGATGTTTGGCCTATTTGGCGTATGTTCGTGATTCTAGTTCCGAGGTTCCTCCTATGGATTCTGTGCCCGTGGTTCATGAGTTTCCCGAGGTATTTCCTTCACACCTCCGGGTATGCCACCCGACAGGGATATTGACTTCTGCATTGATTTGGCTCCGGGCACTCAACCCATTTCTATTCTGTCGTATCGTATGGCCGTGCCTGAGTTGAAAAAAATTAAAGGAGCAGTTTCAAGACTTGCTTGATAAGGGCTATATTAGGCCTAGTGTCTCGCCTTGGGGTGCGCCTGTGTTGTTTGTTAAGAAGAAGGACGTACCGCTGAGGATGTGTATAGATTACCGTCAATTAAACAAGGTCACAATCAAGAATAAGTACCCATTGCCGAGGATTGATGATTTGTTTAACTAGCTTCAGGGTGCCCAAGTGTTTTAAGATCGACTTGAGATCTGGCTACCATTAGTTGAGGATTAGGGCATCCGATGTCCCTAAGACAGTTGTCCGCACTCGGTACGGGCATTATGAGTTCTTGGTGATGTCATTCGGGCTGACAAATGCCCGAGCAGCTTTCATGGATTTGATGAACCGAGTGTTTAGGCCTTATTTGGATTCCTTCGTGATTCTCTTCATTGACGATATTTTGATCTATTCCCGCAGCCGGGGGGGAGCACGAGCAGCATTTTCGAGTCGTTCTTCAGACTCTGAGGGATAGTCAGTTGTACGCTAACTTTTCGAAGTGCAAGTTTTGGTTGAGTTCAGTTGCATTCGTGGTCCACGTTGTATCAGCAGAGGGTGTTCAGGTGGATCCGAAGAAGATAGAGGCAGTCAAGAACTGGCCTCGACCCATATCAGCTACAGAGATCCGGAGTTTCTTGGGTTTGGCGGGTTACTATCGGTTTGTGGAGGGGTTTTCATCTATCGCAGCCCCGATGACCACGTTGACCCAGAAGGGTGCCTAGTTCAGGTGGTCGGACGAGTGTGAGGCGAGCTTTCAGAAGCTCAAGACAGCTTTGACCACGGTGCCGGTGTTGGTATTGCCTACAGGTTCAGGGCCATATACATTTTATTATGATGCATCTCGTATTCGACTTGGTGCAGTGTTGATGTAGGATGGCAAGGTCATTTCTTATGCTTCGCGACAGTTGAATATTCATTAGAAGAATTATCTAGTTCATCATTTGGAGTTACCAGCCATTGTTCACGTGCTGAAGATTTGGAGGCACTATTTGTATGGCGTGTTATGTGAGGTGTTCTCGGATCACGAGAGTCTGCAGTATTTGTTCAAGAAGAAGGAACTAAATTTGAGGTAGAGGAGGTGGTTAGAGCTGTTGAAAGACTATGATATCACCATCTTATATCATCTGGGGAAGGCCAATGTGGTGGCCGATGCCTTGAGTAGAAAGTCAGCCAGTATGGGCAGTCTTGCATATATTCCGATCGGTGAGAGACTGGTTGCTTTGGATGTTCAGGCTTTGTCCAATAAGTTCGTGAGGTTGGATGTTTCTGAGCCTAGACGCGTGTTAGCTTGCACAGTCGCTCGTTCCTCATTATTTGAGCGTATCAGAGATTGGCAGTATGATGATCCTCATTCGTGTGTCCTTAGAGACACAGTGCGGTACAGAGGTGCCAAGCAGGTTACAGTTGAAGATGATGGAGTCTTGAGGTTGCGGGATCATATTTGTGTGTCTAATGTGGACGGACTTTGTGAGTTGATTCTAGAGGAGGCCCATAGTTCCTGGTATTCTATTCATCCGGGCGCATCTAAGGTGTATCAGGATTTGCGGAAGCATTATTGGTGGAGAAGGATGAAGAAGGACATTGTTGCCTATGTAGCTCGGTGTTTGAATTGTCAGCAGGTAAAGTATGAGCATCAGAAACCTAGTGGTTTTTTCTAGAAGATTGAGATTCCTGTGTGGAAATGGGAGCGTATCACTATGGACTTCGTTGTTTGACTCCCACGGACTCAGAGGAAATTCGATGCAGTGTGGGTTATTGTTGATAGGCTGACCAAGTCAGCACATTTTATTCCTGTGGCAGTTTCCTATTCTTCGAAGCGGTTGGCAGAGATCTATATCCGGGAGATTGTTCATCTTCACGGTGTGCCCGTGTCTATCATTTCTAACCGAGGTACGCAGTTTACCTCACATTTCTGGAGGGCAGTTCAGCGTTAGTTGGGCACACAGGTCGAGTTGAGCACAGCATTTCATCCTCAGACAGACGGGCAGTCCGAGCGTACTATTTAGATTTTGGAGGATATGCTCCAAGCTTGTGCTATTGACTTTGGGGTCTCGTGGGATCAGTTTTCGCCTTTAGCGGAGTTTGCCTACAACAATAGCTACCAGTCGAGCATCCAAATGGCTCCTTATGAGGCTTTATATGGTAGGCGGTGTTGGCTGCCGGTTGCATGGTTTGAGCCGGGAGAGGCTCGGTTGTTGGGTACAGATCTAGTACAGGATGCCTTGGGCAAGGTTAAAATTATTCAGGATAGGCTTCGTACAGCTCAGTCCAGGCAAAAGAGTAATGCCAACCGTAAGGTTCGTGATGTGGCATTCATGGCCGGCGAGCGGGTGTTACTTCGGGTGTCGCCTATGAAGGGCGTGATGAGAGTTGGGAAGAAGGGCAAGCTAAGCCCTAGATTCATTTGCTCGTTCGAGATTCTTGATCGAGTGGGAGGGCTGGCTTACAGACTTGCTTTGCTGCCGAGTTTATCAGCCGTGCATCCAGTGATTCATGTGTCTATGCTTCAGAAGTATCACAGCGATCCATCCCACGTGTTAGACTTCAACACTGTCCAGTTGGACAAGGACTTAACTATAAGGAGGAGCGGGTAGCTATTCTAGACCGGCACGTTCGTCAATTGAGATCGAAGAGTTTTCCTTCGGTTCGTGTTCAGTGGAGGGGCCAGCCTGTTGAGGCAGCGACTTGGGAGTCTGAGTCCGATATGCGGAGCCGATATCCCCATCTTTTCTCCAGCTCAGGTACTTTTCTTATGTTTGTTCGAGGGCGAACATTTGTTTTAGAGGTGGAGGATGTGATGACCCAAAAGGTCATCACTCGTTTTGAAAGTAAATTCTGTGTTCCGAGGATTTAAAAACCTCTTTTTGTCTCACCTCGATTTGCGTGCATAGTCCGAGCACGTTTTCGAAAAGCTTTTATGTGAGATCAAATTAAAATAAGGAAATTGGCCTTTAAAATTGATTAAAGTTGACTATGGTCAACATTCTTGGTTCACAGACCCGGACCCGTGATCTGATGGTCTCGTAGGGTCCGTAGAAAAAATTGGGACTCGGGTGTATGCCCGAAATCAAATACCGAGGTCCTAAGCCCGAGAAATAAATTTTTTTAAAGAAAATTGTTTGCTGGAAAATATAAAAGCTTTTAGACGAGAATTTATGTAATTTCTTGATGGTATCGGCCCGTAACTTGGTTCCGGAGCCCGATACAAGTTTAAAATAATAATTAAGTTGAATCTGTCAAATTTGGTAAAGATTGGAATTTATTTGGTATAAATACGTATAGTTGAGAAAATAGAAATTTTGATGTTCTTGAGCAATTTTATGAATTTGAAGTTTAATTCATGGTTGTAAATGTTATTTTGATGATTTTATCGGACGAGCAAGTCCGTATGATGTTTTTGGACTTGCGTGCATGTTTGGTTTGGAGCGCCGAGGGCTCGGGTGAGTTTCGGATAGGCCACGGAGTGAATTTGGACGTAGGAAGTTTCAGATTTTCATCTGGTATGTGTTGCAGGCTCTGATCTCGCAATTGCGAGGTCAGATGTCGCAATTGCAAGCCTATCAGGCCTGGGAATTGCGAGGACTTCTTCGTAATTGCGACGAAGTCTGGCCAACCTATGATCGCATTTGCGATCTTTCCCTTCGCAATTGAGAAGTCATCAGGGGAGGGCCAGTATCGCAATTGCGACAACTTGTTCGCAATTGCGAGGTTAGCAGACAATGCCCAGGTTCACAAATGCGACATCTGGGACCAGTTAATTGGGACTTAGACGGATTTTCCTTTATTTTTCAAACTCTCTCAAAACCTAAGCTCTCTTGGGCGATTTTCTAAAGAAAAGTTCTTCTCCAAAACAATTGTAAGTCGTTTCTAACTCATTTTCACCAATCTATGACATCTTTTTACATGATTTCAACTTAAAATCAAGGGTTTTCATGGGAGAATTGGGTGTTTTGGGTAGAACTTAGGATTTTCAATTTTTGGGGATTTGGACATCGATTTGAGGTCCGATTTCAAAACACTTTATATATTGGAGTTCGTGGGTGAATGGGTGATCGTGTTTTGGTTCGAACCTCGGGTTTTGACCATGTGGGCTTGGGGTCGATTTCTGACTTTTTGGGGAAATTATTAGAAAACCTATTTTCATGCATTAGAATTCACTCATTTAGCATTTATTGATATCGTTATGTAAATTGTGGCTAGATACAAGTGAATTGGTGGTGGAATCAAGAGGTAAAGCGGTAGTTGAGGCTTGAATTGTGTTCGTGGCATTGAGGTTAGTGTTTGGTCTAAACTTAGCTTGAGGGATTAGGAATCGTGTCTTATTTTCTATGTGTTAATCATTGAGTACGACGTATAGGTGTGGTGACAAGTATCCATTCGTCGGTGTCAAGCATGCCCGTGATCTTATACTATGATTGATGTGACTCCGTTTTGTATTGTCCATGCTTAATATGATGATTTCTGATGTTGAACAAGGCTCATGGAAGTATTCTTGGTAATTGAACATTGTAGAGCATTGGTTCAAGCTGAGAATTCAGTTGTGAAGTAATTTGTGGAAAGGAGAAGAGGTTTATGATATTGTCTCCGTTGCCGGGATGTTATTGCTTTTGATATTATCTCACTTGCCGGGATGTTACTACTCATGATATTGTTTCCTTGCCGGGATATTATTGATATACTATTGTTCCCTCGCCGGGTTTCTATTGTGATTTTATTGATTCCCTTGCCCGTATTGCTTTGTGATTGTTGCTTGGGTAAGGAAGAGTGTAAAAGCTCGAAGGGTGATGCCGTGCATGATATTGGTGAGTGTGTTAATGCACGAAGGGTGATGCCGTGCCGATATTGTAAATGTAAAAGCACGAAGGGTGATGTCGTGCCATGATATGAGTGATAATGCACGAAGGGTAATGTCGTGCAATGATAATGTGAGGTAAAAGCACAAAGTGTGATGCCGTCCCGATTATATTGATTCTTATGGTGAGGACGAGAGTAAAAGCACGAAGGGTGATGCCGTGCATTTGTCTTGTTTTCCCTATTCTTGCTTATAGTTGAATTTTGGTGTTCCGTATGTTTCTTTACTGAATTTCGGTTTGTACATGATATTTCCCCGAGCAAGTTCCCCTTCCCATCTTTAACCGCTAGTTTCTGTCATTATTACTTGTTGTATATGATATAACTGCACAGGTTTATTTGGCAGTCTTGTCCTAGCCTCGTCAGTACTTCGTCGAGGTTAGGCTAGGCACTTACCAGCACATGGGGTCGGTTGTGCTGATGCTACACTCTGCACTATGTGCAAATCCTGGTACTGCAGCTTTTGGTCCACAGTGAGGTTGCTGCATTCAGTCCAGTGGCGGAGACCCGAGGTAGTCCTGCAGGTGTCCTTCGGCCTTGGCGTCTCCTTCTATCTTTCCATTCTGTTTCTTCTATGTATTTCAGAGACAACTTTGTATTTATCTTTTAGACCACTATTTGTAGTATTCGTAGATAATCCATGACATTGTGACACAAAATTCTGGGTAGAGTTGTATGTTGGATTTTGCACTAGTATATGGCTAAACTATTAGTTTTGTCTTCCGCATTTCTGTTTATTTTAATTATTCTGCTATCGATCACCTGTTATATTGAACTATTAAAAAGGCTAAGTAAAAAGGTTAATGAATCTATAATACTCGGCTTTCCTAACTTTCATAAGTAGGCGCCATCACGACTCGCGAGGATGGGAAGTCCGGGTCGTGACACACGGAGTACATGAGCGTCTGAGGAAAAGCATAGTCTACTACAATGTATACTGATTACAACTGAAAGACATCTAGAATAGAGAAGGAGGGTCAAGGCCCGTGAACGCCATGCAGATACCTCAACAATCTCCAAAGCCTGCAACCTCGATCAGTGACTGCCACTGGGACTAAAAGTACCTGGATCTGCACACAAGGTGCAGGGGGTAAAGTGAGTACACCAACTCAGTAAGTAGATAGTCCAAACTATGGACTGAAAGGTAGTGACGAACTTAACCTCATCGAAATAATAGAAATAACGTACAGAATCATAGGAATGCTTTCAGTTAAATAGACAGCTCAGAACAGTGAAACAGAGCAGATATGAACATGGTAAAGAAATATAACTCTGCTACATCTACATGCCAAGGCACATGCTATATGTAATGCACCATGGTGAGTGCCTCATGTGCACACAATCCCAAATGCTCGTCCATTCAGTACTATATATGGCTCATACAGCCCAGGGAAGATCCATCCCAGAATATATACTGTATACAGTCAAAATCAGATGCCTCCGACTTACAGGATCGAGGATCCGTCATAGGCCCAAGTTCAGGAAAGGTCGAGTTCGAGACCGGTAGACCAGAGGCAAGCTGGAAGATAGAGTGCAATGCACGGAGATAGGAGTACAAAGAATACTAGGCCCAAGTATACTCGACCCCGAAATAGTACCGTTAGGAATTCGTAACAGAATGAGCTAGATTCCTGCCACGTCCCCATAATCGTGGCGCAAATCCCGGATTAAGATTGTACGATTCCTTACTAGGCAGTTAGACAGATGTATCAAGAATATTCCCTACTGTAAATAAAAATATTCCTTATTTAAGGTTCCCCTATTATATAAAGGGGACCCCAATCATTTGTAACATCATCTTATCACAGAGCAAAGAATATACTCTCTACCTTTTTTGCCTACTGTTCATTTGCATTGTCCTTTAGCTCTATTGTTCTTAATTTACTTTTTAATTGTTCTTATTATTGCAAGCCTACCTCGAGGTCACTACTGCTGAGTAACATTGGTTTGATTCACTTTTCTCTTTCGTTTCTACTTCATACTTCTTGATTATTAATTGATATTGATCTAAATCACGAATCTTTAAAACCACAAATCAAATTTAATTGTTACTCGTATTTTCGAGGTAAACAAATACATCTCTGACAGCAGTCACCCAGTACTGAGGAAGGGCAATCCAGCCCTATAGAGAAGATCCATCTCCAAATAATGATAATAACCTCACAACCACTCGATACTGTATATGGCTCACACGGCCCAGGGAAGATCCATCCCAGAATATATACATCACTGACTATCAGTCTCTAGTACCGAGGAAAAATAGGTCAGTCCAACCACATAAATAAGATCCATCTCCATACCAAGGGAAGATCCATCCCTGAATTTAATCAACCGCGCTCACTGGGGTTGTGTTACAGACTCCGGAGGGGCTCCTACAGCCCAAGCGCTATCATAATCATCAACATAACGCTGTGGCCTGCAGCCCGATCCCATAACTGTCACTCATAATCATGATCTCGGCCTCACTCAGTCATCACTCTCTAGTCTCACACGCACGGGCTCACAATGCTATGAAGCTACCCCGAAACAATGATATGATATGCCAACATAATAACAACTGAGACTGGGACATGATATGATATGCATGAATAAGACTAAGTATAGAATATCAATGAAACTAATGAGATGACAGCAGGAAACGACCACTCGGGTCCCAACAGTATCGGTGTGAAGCCCTAACATGATAATTAGCATGATTTACAGCTCATTTACTTAGTCACATAATAGAAACACGGATATCAGCAAGAACGAGTCACTACGCAGTGCCATGGATTGAACCAAGCCACATTTCTTACGGTGCACGCCTACACGCTCGTCACTTGGCATTTGCGTCACCTTAGTACTAATCGCATAACACGTAGCGCGGGGTTTTGAACCCTCAGAACATAGTTGGAAAGCGTTACTTACCTCAACCAAGCCAAATCCTACTCTGCGATGCCTTAGTCCCTCAAATCGACCTCCGAATGCTCCGAATCTAGCCATAAACAATTTGATACAATCAACACGAGCTAAAGGAATCAATCCCATAAGAAAATGCTAAGCTTTAGGTCAAAAGTCAAAAAGTCAATGCACAATTCGGGCCCCGAGCCCACATCTCGAAATCCGACAAAAGTCACAAAATCCAGCAACCAATTTGATTATAAGGCTAAACAAACTAGTTTCACTCAAATCCGACCTCAAATAGGCTTTCAATTCCTAACAATTCATTTTATGAAACTTCACCAATTTTCCTCAAATTCCATCCCAAATCACGAACTAAATGATGAATTCAATGATATATTCATGAATATTAGCCAAAACCGAGTTAGAATTACTTACCTAGATGATTTCCTTGAAAAACTCCCAAAAATTCGCTTCAAACCGAGCTCCCAAGGTCCAAAATATGAAATAAAACCCTAACCCTCACTTATATAGTTCTCTCTGAACTTCCATTCCGCGGTCCGCGTATTTCTCACCGCGGACGTGCACTCTCCACCGCAGTCTGCATAAAATTCACTGCGACCGCACAATCCTCACCGCGGTCCGTGAAATCCTGTCGCGACCACATAGTACCAACGCGATCCGCGTTATTCCCTCCGCAACCGCACTTCCAAGATCCGAGACCTGCAACTTTCCAACACCAGATATTAGATATTTCCAACTTCCAAAGCCAAATAGTGATCCGATACAACCCCAAATTCACCCAAAGCCCTCGGGACCTCGACCAAATGTACCAACACATCCCATAACATCATTCAGACTTAGTCAAACCTTCGAATCACACAGAAAAACATCAAAACACCAAATTACACTCAGATTCAAGCCTAAGAACTTCTAAATTTCTAAATTTCACAAACGATGCCGAAACCTATCAGATCGTGTCCATATGACCTAAAATTTTGCACACAAATCACAAATGACACTACAAACCTACTCCAACTTACGGAATTGCATTCCGCGGTCGTTTACTCATAAGTCAACATCCGGTCAACTTTCTCAACTTAAGCCTTCTCAAAAGAGACTAAGTATCTCAAATCTCTCCAAAACAACTCCGAACCCGAACCAACTAATACGATACAATAGAATACAACTGAAGAACACAGAAGGAAACAGAAATGAGGAAAACAGGTCTATAACTCATGAAATGACCGGCTAGGTCGTTACATTACTTGATGGACGTACCAGATTAAGTGAGAACCTATATAAATTGGTCTTCTCTCCACCCATTAGGGTTACAGTATTTTTCTATTCTCTCTTCCATCACTAAAGTCGGCGGTAACGAAAGCTAGGGCAAGGGACGAGAAACCAACTTCAATTAACGCTTCCGCTTTGTGATAATGGCTTAAGATTCAGGTATGTTTTCTGTAACAATTTTATCTAAGAATATCATGTTCAAGATCCTGATATGAATTAAAGTTTATGCTTACATGTGGTATCACGAGCATGAATATTTGAACTGATAATCTTCGTTTACTAGTACGATTGAAATCACTGTGACCGCGTAATCCAAAAAATTTTTGACGGAATCTTTGATTTAATGAGTTCTGCCTCTCATTCTCTAATACCAAGATGAACCGTTAATTTATGTACATATTGAATGGTTAAATACAAAGAATAATATAGTTTTGTGGGTTAGTAATTATGAACATGAGCTTCTGTTTGCAATTTACGAATACAAGTCTATTTTCCTGTGTTCGGCCAAAATGATGATATGCGTCAGAATGGTATATCATGATAAAAATACTTATTGGAATAAATAGTAGTAATATTAAACAATAAAGAATCAACATACTAGTTCGATGATTTTTTTTGGTTGGAAAGATAATTGCATTAAATATAAAGTTGCTACAGAGGGGGTGATGTTATTGCATCTATGTTAGAGTTTAAAAGTATTACATCAATACAGTAATTGTCGCCTCTAGAACTAGTACTGCTATTCAGTGCGTGTTCATTATAGTGAGCTGGTAGTTGTTGTTGTTTGTCCCATTGTATGTGCTTTGTCCCTGTTGTCCTCCTGAGGCGAATATCTCCTGATTGATCCCTTTGCAAAAAGACGCTGACAAAATGTGGTGGTGTTTCAAAAATTGTGGTAGTGATCGTTGAATCCATGCTGCATCCCGCTTTCGCTAAGCCATCAGCCACCTTGTTCCCCTCTCTGTAGATATGTGTGATAGTAGTATTAAGCAGCTGGTCCAAGAGGTGCCTGCAATAATTAATCAAATTAGTATAAAGTGGGTGATCTTGTTGTAACATCGTGATTACCTCTGTTGCATCGATGTTAATTTCCAGTGAAGTCAATCGATATGCTTTTGCTAGTTCAAGTCCATGGAAGAGACTTGTAGTTCTGTTTGTACAATGTTTGCATGGCTCAAAATTCCTGCAAAACCTACGATGCAATGTCTGTTGGAGTCACGTATGACCCCGCCTATACCTGCTTTATGAGTTGATGTAATTACAGCCCCATCCGTGTTTAATTTGTAGTAATTTGGTTTTGGAGGGATCCATTTGATTGGCTGGAGTAATTTGTGCTTTGTGTGTCTTGCAGCAAGATAGGTGAATTCTAGAGTATGATCAGTGATTTGTTTAAAGGTTAAGTATTTTTTATATTGTTGAAGTTATTGTGGTTCCGATATAGCCAAATGTCCCACAATGTGTATGATAGGAAAGTTTTCCTATTGATGAGGTAGTTTGATGATTGAAAAAGCAGCGCCGCACGATAATCAATTTGCAGTGCTAGGGATTAAGATTAGGCATTTGTATTGTTATCAAGTTAGCCCATTATGGTTCTGTTTTATAATTTTGGCCATAGAATTATTGTTCGTTTCTTTAGACTAGAATTTTAATGTTTGGGCTATTAAGTTGATAAAGCCATTACTGTTAGTTAATGTATGTGTTTAACGTTAAGTAATTTGTTAATCATTAAAGTGATCTAACTAAAATATTTAAAATATACACATACATAATATTTGTATTTTATGTATGTACTAATGTTTAATATAGTTTGTTAGTCACTAAAGTGATCGAACAATACTATTTAAAGTATCCACATGCATAAAATATTTAGATATTTATTTTATGTGTGCATTATGTTTATATAGTTTGTTAGTCACCAAAGTGGTCAAACTAATATGTTCATGAAAAATATGCACACATAAAATTATAGTTTATCCATGAAATTAATAAAATGCCTATAATTAAAAATAAAAGAATAAAAAAAATTTCACTATTGCTAGAACTTAAGCATTTACCCAAAGGTGGATCAATCATTTTATGAATAGTGAATATAATGAGGTAAATTAATATTCTTAGTCAAATATATATTGTCTGTCCAAACATGTCATATATGTTTGGTTAAAATATTTAATTGCCTATTAATGACTAAATGGCATTTAAATTATGATAGTGTGGTAGTATTTACGCAAAGGAGAATTACGATATGTTTAATTGTTTAACTGAATCCATATTGATTTGTGAGCATGTATTATCTATTTTGCAGTTATTCCTCTTCATTCGCATGCTTCGTCCGTTACTGTGTTCAACGGATTGAACTTCTATGAATGGCATGAAGAAGTCTAGTTTCACTTAGGTGTGATGGATCTTGACTTGGCTCTGCTGAATGATAAGCCACTGCCATTACTGATCCGAGCAGTGCGGATGAAAAGTCTTTCCATAAAGCATGGGAATGCTCGAACAGGCTGAGCCTTATGTTTATGCGAATGAGTATTGCCGACAATATTAAGAGTACTATTCCACAAACAGAAAGTGCCAAGGAATGCCTGAAGTTTGTGGAAGAACGTTTTTGTTCTGTAGATAAGTCTCTCGCTGGTACACTAACGGCTAAACTCACGACCATGAAGTTTGATGGGCCGCGTAGTAAGCAAAATCATATCATCGAGATGACTAACATTGCAGCAAGACTTCAGTCCTTGGGGATGAAAGTTGATGACTCCTTCTTAGTTTAGTTTATTCTTAACTCATTGCCTTCTGAGTATGGACCTTTTCAAATTAACTGTAACACTATTAAGGATAAGTGAAATTTTAGTGAATTGTCCATTATGCTTACTCAGGAGGAGTCAAGACTTAAGAAACAAGGGAGTCATTCAATTAACCTCATAGATGAAGGAGCTGGTAAAGGATTTAAAGTGAAGGCCAACAAGTTCAAGAAGAATAATGCACCTGCTAAAGCCCCACATGATGCTAAGAAGGAATATAAGGCTGATACGTATCGTTTCTGTAACAACGAAGGACACTATCAGAAAGATTGTCTGAAACGTAAAGCTTGGTTCGAAAAGAAAGGTATAATTAGTGCTTTTGTATGTTTCGAATCAAATTTAGTAGAAGTGCCTAATAATACTTGGTAGCTTGATTCTGGTGCAACTGCTCATGTATCTACTATGTTGCAGGGATTTCTTACGATCGAAACTACAAATCCAAATAAGGATTTCTTGTTCATGGAAAGTCGTATGAAGGCTCCAATTGAAGGCATAGGGACTTATCGTTTAATCATGGAGGCTGGACATCACCTTGATCTATTACAAACTCTTTATGTATCTTCAGTTTCTTGGAATGTGATTTCTCTTTCAAGACTTGATGTTTGCGGATTTGATTTAAAGTTTGGAAATGGATGTTTCAATTTATATCAGAATTCCATTTTTTATGGTTCTGGTTTTCTTAGTGATGGTTTATATAAATTGAAACTCGATATTGGTTTTTCTGAATCCCTTCTTGCTGTTCAACATAATGTTAGAATTAAACGTAGTTCACTAGATGAAAGTTCTGGTTACTTGTGGCATAGACGTTTGCGTCATATATCCAAAGAAAGGTTAGAAAGATTAGTGAAGAATGAGATTCTTCTTTATCTAAATTTTACTGATCTTACTATATGTTTGGATTGCATTAATGTCACGACCCAAACCGATGGGCCATGATGAGTGCCCGAGTCCTACCTGTCGAACATCCTTAAGCATGAAGCTAAGATATAAACATGAATATCATCTGTTGAATTACGAGAATAAAATGCGTGGGGAAAACCTGTCCAAAAGACATATATACATATACGTGCGGAATAAGTAGGACGAGCCGACAAGGCTGCTATAGACAACTATATATCCAAAATTAGAAGCCGACAAGGCCACATACTATCCAACTATACATAACTGTCTACAAACCTCTAATAGAATATACAACCGTACAAGGGCGGGACTAAGGATGTCTAACGGGTCGGGCCAGATCAGCCCGTTTCTGGACCGGCCCAGACCGGTTTAAACCGGAACCGGCCCGGGCCGCTACAAAAGGGGTCGGGTGGGCTGGGTTAATAAGGTAGCAGGGGTTGGTCTGTTTACGTTGGGGCTACCGGTTAACCGGCCCGATCAAACCTGGTCAACGGTTTTTACTGTAGAACCCGTTAACCGGCCCGTAATGGACCGACCAAGATCGGTATAACGGCTACCTTAATTTTTATTTTTTTTATAGTGGGGCCTATTTCTGACCTTTGGCAACAGTCTTCTGGGCTTGGGGCCGTTGCCCAATGGCAGATTTGCACAAAGAGCCCATTTTTTTAAAAATAAACACCTTCTGTAATTACCTAATTAGCCCTTTGAAAAATTATAAATACACACCCCCCCCTCTTCTTCATTTTTCACTCATCTCTCATTTCTCAAACTCATATTCTCAATTATCATTCTCTCATTCTTCACTAAAGTGCAATTAAGTATTTGGCTCTCATTTTTTTGGAATTTCATTTATCGTATTATTTAATATTTGAAGTTTGAAGTTTGAACAATTGACATTTCTTCGTGGTAACATTGGAGTTGCGAAATCATCAAGTGTTCAATTTATTGCCGAAATCGGTGCACTCCCTCCAACTCTTTCTCTTATTTACTATTTTATTTGCATATTTAATTGTGGCTAGTAGTCAAATTTTTACAATATGTTTAATTCTGCAAAAAGAGTTTGTAATAAGGTTACTAATCGGGGAATAAAAAAAGAGGTAGTACTTCAGCATATGGTAGTAATTTCAATGACTCTACACATTCCTGAAACATTACCTGATAATAATAAAGATTTTGAACAATTACAAGAAGATTTCAGTATAGAAGATAATGAATTAGAAATGAAAGATGAGATACCACTTACACCTAGTAGTATTGGAGCCGGTAGCAGGGGTTGTGGTCATGCTGCTAGTAGTAGACCACCTGTGGACCCGACTAGTAATCAGAGAAAAAGTAAGGTTTGGCTATTTTTTTCGAAATAGAAGGTACTCCTAGAGTTAAATGCAAACTCTGTAATGATACTTTTAAACATAAGTCTGGAGGACAATTAGGGGGGCCTGGGACCCTTAGTAGACATATGAGAATTGAGCATCCTACAGAATGAGGCTCTGATGGAGATGGAAATCAAGCAACACAAAACCCTACTACTGGAGGTCTTATGAAAAATGATAAATGAAGGATCGTGAGGTGTTAGCAAAAATAATTTCTTTGGGTTGTCTACCTTTTTCTTTTCTTCATCATATCTTATTATGTATATTCAAAGGATTTACAATCCGTTATTTAAAGGTATCCCTAGAAGTACTTGAAGATCTGATATCTCTAGACTTCATGGACAATATCAAACATACATGCGCTATTTGTTTAGCCACCTTCCTTGTAGAGTTTCTCTACTTCTGATATTGGCCATGCTTGTATCGACCCGACCATTTTGAGCTTTTTCACTTTGATTGCCAGTTCTCGAGCACGACTTGCCCCGTGTAATGTATTGTGACTGATGAAGATCGTTGGTTTTGGTTTCAGGAAAAATCAGAATGAATTTGAAAGAATCAGCTTCAGTTGAAAGCTTTGACTTTGAAAGGTTTGACCAAGAGTTGACTTATTTGTATATGAGCTCGGATCGGAATTTTTATGATTTGGTTAGCTTCGTTATGTGATTTATGACTTAGGAGTGTGATCGGAATTGGTTTTGGAGGTCCGGTGTAGAATTAGGCTTGAATTGATGAAGTTAGTATTTTGGTGAATTCCGGTTGATAGGTAAGATTTTGATCCGAGGGTCGGAATGAAATTCTGAACGTTGCAGTAGTTCCGTTATGTCATTTGGGATGTGCGTGCAAAATTTCAGGTTATTCGGACATGGTTTGGTGTGGTTTTTGATCAAAAGCGTATTTCGGAAGATTTTGGAAACTTAGGCTTGAATCCGATGTGATTTGGTAGATTTGATGTCTTTAGAAGTGTTTTGATGATTGGAACAAATTCGAATAAGGTATTGGGTCATGTTTGTGCTGTTGGTTGAGGTCCCTAGGGCCTCAGGATGATTTCGGGTGCTTAGCGGGAAAGTTAGATGTTGATTGCAGATTCAGATTTTGCTGCTTCTGGTATTTTCGCATCTGCGGTTAGGGGACCGCAGATGCGGCGCCGCAGAAGCGGATGATTTATCGTAGAAGCGAAAAAGGGTCAGATGGGCAGAGACCGCAGAAGCGGTAAGGTGACCGCATCTGCGATGTCGCAGATGCGCGAAGTTTAGCCGAAGAAGCGGATTCGAGAGGATTGTCAGGGACTGCACATGCGGTTGTGGGGGGCCGCATCTGCGGAACCGCAAATGTGGAAGAATGATCGCAGATGCGGATGCGGCCGGTTTTAGTAATTTCCGCAGAAGCAGAGTAATAACCGCAAAAGCGGTACCGCAGAAGCGGTTGGTGAGTCGCAGATGCAAAAATGTCTGGCAGAACATATAAGTTATTCCATTTCGCGAATTTGAGTTAAATCACCATTTTTTGACTTCGGCTTGAGAGCTTTTGGACGATTTGGAAGAGAGATTTCAAGAGAACTTCGTTAAGGAAAGAATTTTTGACCTAAAACACATTTCTATGGTAATATTTTATTGATTAAGACTGAAATTAAAGGGATATAAGGGCTAAAAATGAAGGATTAGGGCTTGAGAATAAGAGGCCTTAAATTGAGGATTTGAGGGGTCATTTGAACTCTGATTTTGGTATTCTTGATATGCATAGACTCGTGGGGAGATGAGGAACCTATTTATGCTAAAAATTCTTAGTTTCGAGAAGTTGTCCCGGGGCTCGGGTTTTGGTAAAATATCGGGGTTTGTGCCCGTTATTGATTGTTTTCGCTTGGGCTTTGGTCCCTTGGCATATTGTGATGTATTCGTTCTGATTTTGGATAGATTCGACGCGCGTGGAGGCCGATTTGAGGGGCAAAGGCTTCGCGAGCTAGAGGTTTCGCCGGTTCGAGGTGAGTAATGATTGTAAATGATATTTTGATGGTTTGAAACACCGAATTGCACATCGTTGTGCTATATTGAGGAGACTTTCATGCCGGATAGCGAGCGTGGGGTAGAGCACCATTGGGGATTGTGACTTGGTCCGTCCCCATTGATGATTTTATCGTGTATTTGACTGAAACTTACTTGTTATCATCATGATTTGGGCTGATTTCCATATTTGGGCTTCGTGCCAACTATTTGAACCCTTCGGGGATTATTATCACTGTTTCCTTACTGTTTTGACTTATTACATGAACTCAGTCATGTTGTTTTCCACTATTTTACAACTCATCCATTTTTACTCAGTTTTTTGAGACTTAAACGATATTTCTAAATGATGTTTTTGGGCTGAGAACTACTAATTTACAAATGCCCGAGGGGCTTGTGATGATTTTATCTGACTGAGTGAGGCCGAGGGCCTGTGTTGTGAGGATACTATGGGATCGGGCTGCGCGCCGCAGCAGTGTTATACTGGTACCGATATGAGGCCGAGGGCCTGGATTCGATGCCACGAGATGGCTTGATATTTGCGCTTGGGCCGTAAGGGGCCCCTCCCGGAGTCTGCACACCACCAGTGAGCGCCGTCGAGGAAATATATGGATCAGGCTACACGCAGCAGCGATATATGGATCGGGCTGCACGCCGCAGCGGTTACTATATGATACGGATCTATGTGTTTACTTTGTCTCATTTGTCTGCCATTGTCTGTTGTCTGTGTTACTTCACAAGGTATCTACCTGATTGCCTGGCATTATCTGTTGATTGAGTGTTGTGCCCGAGGGTCGGATTCCTGTGCTTATCTGCACTAATTGTTTTGCATTCATTTGCATAATTGTTGAAAAAGTCATTTTTAAAAGAGGGTTAAACTAAGCTAAGATGTCTTCTAAAGATTTCACATCTTTACTGCTTTTCTCAAGGGGTTTTATACTGCTTCTATACAGCATGGTGATTTTCCATACGTGATTTCTTACTGCTTAGTTGTTATTTACCTTTATTACTCACTGAGTTGGAGTACTCACTTTACTCCCTGCACCTCGCGTGCAGATGCAGGTATTTGTTTTTCCCGGTAGCAGGTTTTGAGCTGATCGGAGTCTAAGTTATCGGAGATTAGCGAGGTGACTGCCAGCGTTCGCAGCACCGCATTTCTTCCTTTTGTTTATCAGTCCTATTCTGTATATTTCAGACTTCGTAGTTGTATTCATACTTTAATAGATGCTCGTGACTTGTGACACCCCGGTTTGGGCTGTGTCGGGTTATACTTCTGCTAACTATTATCATTAAATCATATTTAAACTTCTTATGAACTGTTCAACTGTTTTAAAAGGATGAATTGGGTTTAGTTGGCTGGCCTTCCCTACAAGAGGCGCCATCACGACCGGGTCTGGATTTGGGTCGTGACAATGCTGTTAACGGAAATGATTATTTGACAATTACATATCATTGGATAGATGATAATTATTGTATGAAAAAATATATTATCACTTTTAAATATGATGAAGATCATAGTCATACTGATGTGTTTATAAGTACTACTATTTGCAAAGTTGTTGAATTTTATAATCTCAAGCAAAAAGTATTGTGTATGTCTTTTGATAATGCTTCTAACAACAATGCCGCAATTTCAATATTAAAACAACATTTGCAACCACCACTTGACGAAATTTTTCATGTTAGGTGTGCATGTCATGTTTATAATTTAATTGTTAAAAGTGGCCTTGATTTATTTTCAACTGAGATTACTCATGTTAGAAGAGCAGTTGGTGTTATTGAAGGAAATAATAGACAATCTACAATTAGGAAATTTAAGAATAAGTGTAAAGAGCATAACCTTAAGCCCAGATTCATGCCAGACGAAATTGTGACTAGATGGAATTATACATATATATTTTTAAAATGTTTCTACAAATATAGACTCCCAATAATTGAAGTTGCTAGTGCGCATTGTACTGATACCAAATCGTATGTTAACAACTACTACTTGGGAGGTCATTAATGATGTTGTTAAATTTTTACATAAATTTTATACAGCTACTGTTGAGTTTTCTGGAGCATATTACCCTACTGTTTTTATGGCTTTAGTACATATAGCTAAAATTTCTTTTCTACTCTTTGAATTTAATAAGAAAGAAAAATATAGGGATGTTTTTGAAAAAATGCAAGCAAAATTCAAAAAATATTTCTTTCCAATTCCTCCGATTTACTTAATTAGTGCTGTTTTAAATCCTTCTATTAAGATGTCTGATTGTCACCAATTAATCAATGCTTTATATACTTATATGGAGATTGGACGAACTGAAATCCCAGATATATATGTTTGTATGACCAAGCTAAATGATTCTTGACAACAATTATATAATTATTATGGAAATATAATTGATGATGCTGCTCTTAATGTAGGCAATGTTAATCCCACTATGCATTGTACCACTTCAACTACTGCGGATGATGAAGAAGGCCTTGATAGTTTTAATATTTTTTCTACATTTTCTAACACTCAAACCAGTAGTAGGAACATTGATGAACTTCAATTCTACTTGCAAAAGCAAAAAGAGCCGCGCACAAAGAATTTTCACCGTTGGGATGGTGGCATGAGAATGGAAAGCAATTTCCTATTCTTTCCGCTATGGCTCGAGACGTGCTGAATGTGCCAATTTCAACTGTTGCATCAGAGAGTGCATTTAACCAAGCAAGACAACAACTTGGAGACACCCGTCACTCACTGGGAAGCAATGCTTTGGAAGTTTTAGTATGTTTCAGAGATTTGATTAGTTTGGAACGAAGAAATCAAGGACGTGAAGATGTTGATAGCCCAAAAGACGAAGGAACTTGGAGATGTATTAACACATGGTAACCCATCTTAATTTAACACTCCAGAAGAAGGCCACTCAGTTCATATTGATTATGACAAACTTACTAAGGCAATGCAAAACCTTTGAATTTACTCTTTTTTCGTTAATTTACTTGTTGTTAAATGTAAACCTTTCAATTTGTAAGTTTGAATTTTGAAATAAATGTAGCACTTGCAATTTATAAATGCAATTTTTTCCCATCTTCATTGTATTCTTTATATTTTTCTTTTATATTAATATAACTTACAATAGTTATACAAAATACAAAAAAAAAAATTAAAAAGTACATTAACCCGGCCCGGCCTGGTCCCTTGTACCCGAACCCTTACGGTTCATTTTTACCCGGATGAACCCGAACCCGTTAAACCTAGTAAGCCCTAACCCGTAACCGGCCCGGTTCCCAACCCGTACGGTTCTAAAATTTGCCTACCCAGCCCGGCCCGGCCCACCCGTTAGACACCATTAGGCGGGACTAGGCCCCGTCATACCCATATATGTATACAAACATATCATACCAAAATCCAAAGCAGCTCCGGATCAAATGGAGCACACCAACTCTCGCTGACCAAGGATCCTAAGAAGGGGGACCGTCAGCTTGTCTACATGCACTGCGGGTATGAAATGCAGGCCCCGAGAAATAGGGAGTTAGTACGAATAATGTACTAGTATGTAAGGCATGATGATCGGTACATAAGAGACATAGATGAAACATGGAACATAGAATTCCGTCTGTAAGTCTAAATAACTTCGTGAATTCTTAAACATTTATAATGTCATGCACATTCGTATAAATGTCGTGTCATGTATAGTTATAGGTGTACATAACATCATCAAGCCATTGAGGGCATCACATCATATCATCTCGTCCACTGTGGGCAACATCGTCAACATATACCAACTGATCAGATGGTGGTGCGTATATAAGACCGTAACCTATTCCCATATCTCATATACGTGTAATATACATATATATATATATGCGTATATAACGCCGTCTAGTCATGGGTCAATGTACATGTATAAATGAATTAAATGCATAAAAATATGTTAGATCAATATACCGTTAGGATAAACTTTATCAACTACGTATTTTTCTGAGACCCATGAACAGAAGATATGATAATAAGATACACGGGAATTCAAGAACATGGGCACCTCTAATACTCGTATGAATTGAATTATTTATGGAAGTTGTGCATTTTCTCGTTTTGTTTATACCATATGGATCATGCCAAAAGAAAGGAGGAATAGCCTTAACATACCTGAGCGGGTTCTCTGGACAATCCTTCTAACACACGACAATTGTGACAGCACTCGTGACGGCAAGATCGGAGTAGGAAAAAATCCATATGATATTCGTGAGAAAGATTATACTGGGCTTCTTTAGAGTCACGTTGCTAAGATGCTTAAGGAATTTTCTCACTTGAATTCTTGAATTCTTGAATCCTTTACGTGAATATCCGTTGCCTACTTTGATATAAGACATTTCTCTTGAATTAGAAAGGTGTTAGGCTATAATATTATGACAAAGCCGCATATTACTTGAATATGCCACATTTTCACTCAAAGGTAAGAGTCATAATTTGGACAAGGCCTTGCTGCAACGTTGATTTTTTGGTCTTTATCCAAAGACCTTAATTAACCATCCACCAACTCCTTAATCAACTTATTAATTCCCCATTAATTTAATATTTAACCAATTACCCACATAATTAAGAATTATCTCTAATTACTTAAAATACTACTCACTTGACACACTTTTTGTACCCTACTATCATGGTTGTGTGGTACCTTGTATGGCATTACTCCATATATACCGGGTGTTGTAGCTCGGACCGTATTTTGTCCCAAATCGACAACCTTCAACGAAACTCATTTTCCTTGATTCATTTACCCTTTATCCTTCACGGCACTTACTTATCATTTGTTATAAATAGCATAAATGCGTATAACCTCAAGAAAATCTCATCCCCGAGCTTATGTTGATTAACTTTCCACGAAACTTTAACGTACAAAAACGCGAGGTGTAACATGCTTCCCCCTTAGAAACATTCGTCCTTGAATGTTCAACTCCCCGAGATCTATATAAACTTTGGCAGAGTCGCCTTTGTAACAATACTACTACCAACTCTTCCTGTAGAAACTCAATAATTCAATGCCACATAGGACCACAATCATTAATAACGACAATGACCTCACACGACCAATGACAATAACTAACACAAGAATCCATACATGTACCTTAAGGTTGTGATAGCTCAGTCGGATCCTTCTCTAGAAGAGGAAATAAGTGATGATATCTAAACTTCATGTCTTCTTTGGCTTCCCAAGTTACTTCTTCCACATTATTGTTTCTCCAAAGTACTTTCACCGAAGCTACATCTTTAGTTCTCAATCTTCGAACGTGTCTGTCTAATATAGCAAGGGGAGTTTCTTCAAATGATAGCTGCTCTCTGACCTGAACGTCATCAACTGACACGATTCAGGAAGGATCTCCGATACAATTATAGAGCATAGACACATGAAAGACTGGATGTACAGACTCCAAGTCCGAAGGCAAGTCTAACTCATATGCTACCTGGCTTACCTTGCGTATGATCCCATATGGTCCAGTGTACCGAGGGCTAAGTTTTCCTTTCTTACCGAACCTCATAACACTTTTCATCGGTGATACCTTTAGGAATACCCAGTCGTCAACTTGAAACTGCAAGTCTCGTCGTCAATTATCAACTTCTGACAGCTTTTAGCTGCTAGTAGCTTTTCCTGTATAGGCTTAATTTTCTCGATTGCATGTTGTACCAAGTGGTCATACTAACGTAGTTTTACCAACTTCAAACCACCCTATAGGCGACCTACACTTCCATCCGTAAAGAGTTTCGTGTGGAACCATCTGAATACTGGAGTGGTAGCTATTATTATATGCACACTACATATGCGGCAGATGATCATCCCAGCTATCCCTGAAGTCTCTCACACAAGCCCGTAACATATCCTCAAGTGTTTGAATAGTACGCTTAGCATGTCCGTCTGACTGGGGATGAAATATTGTACTAAGACTTACCCGAGTCCCCAATCCTTTTTGGAAGGACCTCCAGAAGATAGCTATAAATTGAGCTCCTCTATCCGAGATAATAGAAATAGGGACACCATGCAGTCACATTATCTCCTTAATAAATCCTTGCATAATCCTCTACCGAATATGTAGTCCTAACGGGCGGAAAATGGGCTGATTTTGTAAGCCTATCAACAATCACCCATATAGAATCGAACGTACGCTGGGTACGAGGTAAGACTACGATGAAATCCATATTGATTACTTCCCATTTCCAAGTCGGAATCTTCATAGCCTGCAATAATGCATCGGGTTTTTGATGCTCAATCTTCACCCGCTGACAATTAGGGCATTGAGCAACAAACTCCGCTATATCCTTTTTTATTCCATCAAACCAATATACTTTCCTGATATCATGATACATCTTTGTTGCTCCTGGATGGATAGAATAACGAGAATAATAAGTTTCTCCCATAACCTGCCGACGCAGCTCTGTAACATTAGGGACACATAATTATCCTCAATATCTAACGACCCCATCTTCTGTGATCTCAAGCGGTGTCTTCTCCTTCTGAGGGGGTGGTATCCCTATAATGAACTAACACATGATCCTCGTACTGGTGTTCCTTCACTTCAGTTATTAAAGAGGATGTTGCCGTATCCTCAATAGTAATTCCAATATCACCTAAGTCCAATAACCGAACTCCAAGACTAGCTAGCTGATGAATCTCATGGGCTATTCCCCTCTTATGTGGCTGTAAATATGACAGGCTGCCCATAGACCCGTGGTTGAGGGCGTCGGCTACCATGTTCGCGTTTCCCGAATGGTATAAAATATCAACGTCATAATCTTTATGTAGCTCCAACCATCTCCTTTGACGTAAATTCAATTCCTTTTGCTTGAATATATACTGAAGGCTCTTATGATCCATATATATATAAACATGAATGTCATACAAGTAGTGTCTCCACATCTTTAATGCATGCATCACTGCGGCTGACTCTAAATTGTGGGTCAGGTAATTCTTCTCGTGCTTTCTTAGTTGTCTAGAAGTATAAGCTACAACCTTACCATAATGCATCAGTGCACAACCCAATCCAATGCCCGAAGTGTTACAATAGATAACATAACCATAGGTTCCTTTTGGAAGCGTAAGAATAGGTGCTGAAGTTAGTCTATCCTTCAATTCCTGGAAACTCCGTTCGCAAGCATAAGTTCACTGAAACTTAGCTCCCTTCCGATTCAACTTACATGGGTTGAAATTCCTCCTTTCGAAGGCACAAACGTCATCCTTTATCTATCACAATTACGCCCTTATTCCACTATCGGGGTAGCATTCCATCTCTTATAAATGCTACTGGTCTTAGACTTCTTCAAGTTCATTCGGGCTATACTGAGCTTTCTATAACTTAGAGAAACCATCAGCTCTCTTATTTTCATGGGCTTAATCCCAAGGACTTATCCATTCTCGTCACCTTCTCACTCACCTTTTCTTATCCTTACACCTGTCTTCCTAAAACCTTGTCGCTCTACCATACTTTAGCTTGCGACCTACATATATCTATTTATACTTATTCGCAACCTTCGTTCAACTTGCTTGCACCATAGATTTCCTTATGCTATTCTGGAACATCAAGCGAGATATCACATACCACTCTTTTCAAAGGTGCTAAAAGAGAAGAAAATCCCTTTACAAGTCTCGTGTAATAATCTGCCAAACCGAGAAAGCTGCGAACCTCCGTCAGTGTCGTGGGTCTAGGCCAAGTCTTTACTGCCTCAATCTTTTTGTATTAACCCGAACATCATCACCTTAAATAATATGCCCAAGGAAAGCTACAGAATTGAACCAAAATTCACATTTAGAGAATTTTAACTTTGAGCACAGTATGCAAATGATCTGCGTGCTCAGAATATAAATGAGAATACACCAATATATCATCAAATAATACAATTACGAATAGATCTAGAAAGGGTCTAAACACTCAGTTCATCATGTCCATGAATACTACTGGGGCACTAGTCAAACCGAATGTCGTAACATGAAACTCAAAGTGCCCATATCTGGTCCTGAATGATATCTTCGGGATATATTTCTCCTTAACCCTTAACTGATGGTACCCGGACCCCACGTCTATCTTCGAGAAATACTTGGCACTTTACAACTGATTAGAAAAATCATCAATCCTCGGGAGTGAGTAGTTTTTCTTGATTGTCACCTTATTCAATTGTTTATAATCAATACATATATGCAAGGAACCATCCTTCTTCCTCACCAGGTCTGATAGAGCCTTTTACAAGCAGGTCCTTTAGTTGTTCTTTCAACTCTTTCAGCTCTGCAGGCGCCATTCTATAGGGAGGAATAGATATTGGATGTGTATCTGGTAGGAGGCCAATAGTAAACTCAATTTCTCGCTAGCGGAAGATCCGGAAGCTTATTGAAAAAAACATTGGGAAACTCATTAACCATAGGGATAGATTGAACGGTTGGTGACTCTACTTTCTCAGTCTTTACCCGAACTAAGTGATAATCATAACCTTTTCTGATCATCTTCCTTGCCTTAAGACAGAATAAATCTACCTCTCAACGATGTCGTATTACCTTTCTACTCCAAAAACAGGCTCTCCTGGAAATTAGAATCGAACCACCTTTGATCTTCAATCAACGTTAGCATAACAAGAAGCCAACCAATCCATGCCCATTTTACCATCAAATTCTCCCAACCAAGCGCCACGTACCTTATCCTTATTTGTTATCAAATTTATCACGGGCCACTATGGGCCTAATTAGGACTTAACTCGTAGAACTGTCACGACCCCAGTCACGATATACATATATATATATATATGTATATATATATACATATATATATATATACATATATATATTAGGACTTAACTCGTAGAACTGTCACGACCCCAGTTCGCCCTCCGTGAACTGTCATGACGGCACCTAGTCCCTACGACTAGGTAAGCCTAACAAGTGCGGAAGATAAGTCGAAACTTACGGAAATGTAAATCAAAACCAAGAATAACTAAAAAGGTACGGTATATAGAATGCCGCTCGGCATATACAGCACAAGATCTCATAACTTCTACATCACTATCCCAAAACCCGGAAACTCACGGGAACACAAGCTGAAACAAATACAGTAAAATGCTCTAACTCTGGAATGTCTACATCAATAGTCTGATAGAAGGCTAAAACTACAAGATAGAATAAGGAGGGAGACTCTTCGGTCTGCGGTACGCGGCAGATGTACCTCGAAGTCTCCAAAAGCTCTCCCCACCTCAAGGATGGTANCAGCCCTAGTCTCAAAACCACCAAGAATAACCAAACATGACCGGTAAACGCGGTCCACAACAAGAGAATCTCCCACAGGAGTAGAAACATAAACGGGGGTACTCAAAGAATCCCGAGGGACACCCAAATGCGGAGCAAAATAAGAAGACAAAATAAGTGGAGCCTGGATCGAATAGAACCGATGCATCTCTGTGACAGACCAAGATAGTACCTGTGATGACAGAATCGGAGGCGACAACCTCAGTACGGCCTAGAAGGGCATAATATCTAGCCTAGCCTCCCCCTCGAGGGTGACCTCTACCTCCCCGACCTCCACCTCTGGCTGGCTGGGCCGGTGGGGTAGTAACTGGTGCTGGGACCATATCCTGAGAGCTCTCCGGGGCCTGCTGTGGCTGAGGAGTCTGCAAAGGTGCACTCCTCCTAAGTCTGGGGCAATCTCTCACCATATGGTGTGTGTCACCACACTCAAAACAAGCTCTGAGAGGACGTGGCGGCTATGACTGGCTCGGGCCAGGTCTGCTGGACTGACCACTGGAAGCACCCCGTGCAAGAGGCGCACTAGAGACTAGAGGTGCATAATAAGGCTCCTGAGGCCTAGGTGGAGCTGGAATACCACTGGCTACTGGAAGAGCTGAATGAACGGGGCGACCCATATGACCCCTACCATGACGACCTGTAGCTGGGGCACATGCACTAGAATAATGGCTCGACTCTCGAGACTTTTTGGCCTCCCTCTCCTCCCTGTCCATAGCATGCATACCCTCAATCCTCCTAACTATGCTCACCGCCTGCTGAAAAGATACATCCGTCTCTAACTCACGACCCATGCTAGATCTGATGTTGGGAATAAGCCCCTCAATGAACCGGCGAACCTTCTCGCAGACCGTAGAAACCAAAGCTGGTGCATGTCTAGCCAAGTCAATATAACGGACAGCATACTCCGAGACAGCAAATGCTCAAACTCCGCGCGCTAGGCGTCCCTAATACTCTGGGGGACAACTCCCTCGTGAATATATCTGAAAACTGAGCCCAAGTCAAGGAAGCTGCCTCATCCGGGCTGTCTAGCTCATAAGCACGCCACCACTGATAGGCGGCTCCTCGAAGCTGGAAAGTAGTGAAGGAAACCCGCTCGATCCTGATATGCCCATAGTGCCGAGAATACGGTAGTACTCCTCCGGAAATCCCAAGGCATCCTCTGATGCTAACCCACTGAATACCGGAGGATCATATTTCTTGAACCTCTCAAGTCTCCGCTACTCATCCTCTGAAGTCGCTGCCCTATCCTCGGGCTGAACTGGTACTGTAGACGACACATGTATAACCTCCGGGACCTGCTACACATGCACTCACTACTCCGGAGTGCGGGCGGCGGGAGTCTGTACTCCTCCCCCGGCCTGGGATGTGGCTGCAGCAAGGGGGATTAACCCTGCCTGAGCCAAAGTGGTATACATGCTCATAAACTGTGCCAAAGTCTCATGGAGTGCTAGAGTGGTGGTGGTAGACGTATCAGGCATCTGGACTCCGGCTGGTACTACTGGTGGTACCTCGGCGGTAGCTCGTGCGGGTGCTCTGGCTACACCACGAGCGCGTCCTCGGCCTCTACCCTGGCCACGGCCTCTGACGGCTGCAGTAGGGGGCGCGGGTGCCTGATCCTCTCAGGTAGCGCGTGTCCTCACCATCAGTGAGAGAATAGAAAGACAGAAGTTTAGTTGTGATATCAAAAATCTCGCACGACAAGGAAATCAAATGAAGTGGAATTTTCCTAACAGTTACATAGCCTCTTATAGATAAGTACAGACATCTCCGTACCGATCAGCGAGACTCTAATAAACCAGCTTGTGTTCCATGACTCCTATGAACCTAGAGCTCTGATACAAACTTGTCACGACCCCAGTTCGCCCTCCGTGAACTGTGGTGACGGCACCTAGTCCCTACGACTAGGTAAGCCTAATAGGTGCGGAAGATAAGTCGAAACTTGCGGAAATGTAAATCAAAACCAAGAATAACTAAAAAGGTACGGTATATAGAATGTCGCTCGGCATATACAGCACAAGATCTCAAAACTTCTACATCACTATCCCAAAACCCGGAAACTCATGGGAACACAAGCTGAAAGAAATACAGTAAAATGCTCTAACCCCGGAATGTCTACATCAATAGTCTGATAGAAGGCTAACACTACAAGATAGAATAAGGAGGGAGACTCTTCGGTCTGCGGACGCGGCAGATGTACCTCGAAGTCTCCAAAAGCTCTCCCCACCTCAAGGATGGTAAGCCTGTGCAGAGGTACCTGGATCTGCACATGAAAAACATGCACAGAAGGGGCATGAGTACACCACAGCGGTACTCAGTAAGTGCCAAGCCTAACCTCAGTTGGGTAGTGACGAGGAAGGTCAGGGCCCGACTGAGGTTGAATAAGATACAGGTTTAACAGTATGAAATGACAGTGTAACCGAATAACACAAGATATAAAGGACAGCAACAACTATTACAAAGGCAAATGAAACACAGTAAAAGAACATAACTCAGCTCCGAGATAACAACCGGGGATCTCCCAGGATACCGTCCTGTAGTCCCCAAATATAAATATCATGTCCAGTGGATCTCCCGGGTGCAGTCCCATAGTCCAACTCATAAATGTGCAGGGGGATCTCCCGAAATGCAATTCCGTAGTCCCAAAGTAAACATACAGGGGGGGAGCTCCGAGATACCGTCCCGTAGTCCCAAAGTAAATACACAACAATAACAAGAATTCAATCCAATCAATTTCATATCAAAGTGAAGTAGGTAATCCTAACCTAGCATGAATCACGTTGTACAATTAAGGAAGTTAAGACAGATAGAGCAATTTAGTCAAGTAGGCATGTTTCTCTAGGCTACAGCAGGTTTAATGTCCAAACAGTGTAAGCAAGGAAAGGAAGAACACAATTCAAGGACATTTTTAAAGAAAACCGAATTTCCAACAATTAGCACAAGTACGCGCTCGTCACCTCACGTACGAGGCATTTCAAATTCCACAATATCAATCCTAAGGGGAAAAGTCCCCCACACAAGGTTAGACAAGCCACTTACCTCGAATCGGCTCAAAATCAACTAAAAACCACGCTCTTGCCACGAGTATCCGACTCCAAATGGCCAAAATCTATTCAATTCCATTTCATAATATAAATAATACTTCGAGAAGATGAATCTACAATTAAATTCTAAGCTAATACGCGAAATTATGTAAAATAACCAAAACGCCCCTCGAGCCCACCTCTCAGAATCGGGTGAAATTTATATTTTTAGAAACCTCCTCTCACGAGTCTATTCATATAAGAATCTCTCAAATGGAATGCCAACAACCCAATCAAAACCCAATAATTCGGTCTATGAAGTTTACCCAAATTTTTCCCAAATTTTCATCCCCAATCCGAATTTAAATGATGAAACTAACTAAAGATTGATGGAATATAACTAGAAAGGGTTAAAGAATCGTTACCCAAAGATCTACTCTTCAAATCCCTCTCAATATCGCCCTCTCCCGAGCTCCAATTCGATTTTTCAACTTTTGAAACCAAACCCTCGAAAGTCCATATTTCTGACCAGCTATTTCCACAGCTGCGGTCCCGCTTCTGCGGACCAAAATGTCGCATCTGTGACTTTCATTAAAAAGCCCAGGAGCCGCATCTGCGGTACTTCTTTCGCAGATGCAAAACCGCTTCTGCGGTGAAACTTCCGCATCAGCGGAACCTGAAGGAACCCCCAAAATCCGCATTGCGCTTGCCTTGCCGCTTCTGCGGCCCCGCACCTGCGGATCCCAAACCGCCGGTGCGGTTATGACAGACACCAACAGTTTTTCTGAAATCTCTAACTTCAAAAATCATTCCGAAATCATCCGAATTTATCCCGAGGCCCACGGGACCTCAACCAAAAGCACCACTAACACGTAATACCTCATTCAAACTTGTACCAATCCTTAAACCAACTAAAACAACATCGAAAACTCGAATTAATCAAGGATTTAAGCCTAAGAACTCCCAATTTCCTCAAAATATGCTTTCAATCAAAAACCTAATCAAACCATGTCCGAATGACCTGAAATTTTACAAACACATCCCAAATGACATGACGGAACTATTTCAACTTCCGGAATTCCAATCCGACCCTCGGATCAAAATCTTACTATCGAACCGGAAACTTCAAAATTTGACCTTTCGGCATTTCAAGCCTAAATTAGCTACGGGCCCCCAAAACACAATCCTTCCACACCCCTAACCCCGAAATCACCTAACGGAGCTAACGAAACCATCAGATTTCTGTTCCGAGGCTGTCTTCACACTGTTCCAACTACGGTCAACTTTCCAACACTTAAGCTCTCATTTAGGGACTAAGCGTCCCAAACTCTCCGAAACTCAAAACCGAAAATCCCGGCAAATCAAAATAGCAGAAATAAACTTGGGGAAAGCACTTAATAGGGGATCGGGGCGTAAATCAAAAAATGACCGGCCGGATCGTTACAAGAACTCATTTAAAAAAAAGGTTTATATAGATACATAAGGGCCGACAAGGCCGTTGACGTGTCATACCCAAAACTATATACAGGATACTGTCTACAAAACCTCTAAGAAAACATAACCATAATATATACAAGTCGGAGCAGGGCTCCCTACGTCCTCATAAAACAACCTAATATATTCTGAACCCTGACTTGGTAATACTACAAGAAGAAGTGGAGCTCACCAATCAAAAGCTGACATCTGGATGAAGTCTATAGTAAAGGGTCCTTGCCTCATCCTATATGAGAGCCTCGATCAGACACACTTTGAAGCGGAATCTTCATATCCTTATAAGTTACCTTTATCCTCTTGGCCCGGCTACTATCCTCTTCCTCTGCATATCCCATAACATATACAAACAAACCTTGATTGACGGACTCCCAAGACTGTGGACTATCTAGAACCTCAGAAGAGCTGGTGTCCGCAAATACACTAACATAGTTTTGAGCTTGAGGGGAACCCGGTTGTGCCAATCTGCGCACCACTCCCCTTATGCCCTGATCAATGGGCCCATATAATGAAACTAAGGGCCTTGCTGAGGTCGGAACTCCTCTCACCCTATCTGCTGCCGGAGTAATTGAAACAGCTCGAACGGATGACTCATATGGATCCTCCTCAATAGAACCCATGATCTCCGATGGGTCTGACTCCATAGTGTAATTTATTCTCCTTCTAACACTTTCGTAGCCTTCTGACCCATGCTAGCGGCTTGCGCCTGTCGTCTAGTAGTAATAGGCATCACAAAAAACATAAATTAGGTAAAGATTAGGAGTGGATACTTATGACTCTGTTCTATCCCACAATTTGGATTAGAAAGAAAAGTAACCATCCTAAATATCAGGTAGCCTCATGTTAATAAGTGTGGTGCACAACACACCTATAATCAAGACTCTACGAGACACGGTCTGTAAACAACCCTAGGACAGAACTGCTCTCATACCAGTTTTGTCACAACCCAAACTGATGGGCCGCGAAGAGTGCCCGAGTCCTACATGTCGAACACCCTTAAGCATGTGACTAAGATATAAACATGAATAACATCTGCTGAAATACGAGAATAACATGCGTGAGGAAAACCTGTCCAAAAGACATATATACATATACGTGCAGAACACGTAGGGCGAGCCGAAAGGCTGTTATAGAGAACTATATATCCAATTACCTACAAGGCCACATACTATCCAACTATACATAACTGTCTACAGACCTCTAAAAAAATATACAATCGTACAAGGCGGGATTGGGCCCCGTCATACCCATATATGTATAAAAACATGTCGTACCAAAATCCAAAGCAGCTCTGCATCAAATGGAGCACACCAACTCTCACTGATCAAGGATCCTAAGAAGGGGGACCGTCAGCTTGTCTACCTGTACCTGCGGGCATGGAACGTAGGCCCCAGGAAATAGGGCGTCAGTACGAATAATGTACTGAGTATGTAAGGCATGACGATCAGAACATAAGAGACATAGATGAAACATGGAATAAAGAATTCTATCTGTAAGTGTAAATAACTTTGTAAATTCTAAAACATTTATAGTGTCATGAACGTTCGTATAAATGTCGTATCATGCATAGGTATATGTGTACATAACATCATCAAGCCTCTGAGGGCATCCCATCATATCATCTCGGTAAATATGGGAAACAACGTCAAAATATACCAATTGATCAGGTGGTGGTGCATATATAACGCCGTAACCTTTTCGCATATCCCATATACATATAAGTACATATATATATACGCATATATAATGCCATCTGGTCATGGGTCAATGTAAATGTATAAATGAATAAAATGCATAACAATATGATACTAAGATCAATATACCTTTCAGATAAACTTTATCAACAACGTATTTTTCTGGGACCCATGAACAGAGGATGTGATAATAAGATACATGGGAATTCAAGAACATAGGCACCTCTAATACTCCTATGAATAGAGTCATTTATGGAAGTTCTGCATTTGCTCGTTTCGTTTATATCGTATGAATCATGCAAAATGAAAGGAGGGATAGCCTTAACATACCTGAGCCGGTTCTCTGGACAACTCTTCTAACACACGACAATTGCGACAACACCCATGACGGCAAGATCGGAGTAGGAAAAAAAGTATGATATTCTTGACAAAGATTATACCGGGCTTCTTTAGAGTCACGTTGCTAAGATGCTTAACGAATTTTCTCACTTGAATTCTTGAATCCTTTACGTGAATATCCGTTGCCTACTTTGATATAAGACCATTATCTTGAATTAGAAAGGTGTTAGGCTATAATGTTATGACTAAGCCACATATTACTTGAATATGCCACTTTTTCACTCAAAGGTAATAGTCATAATTTAAAAAAGGCCTTGCTGCCACGTTGATTTTTTGGTCTTTATCCAAATACCTTAATTAACCATCCACCAACTCCTTAATCAACCTATTAATTCCCCATTAATTCAATATTTAATCAATTACCCACATAATTATGAATTATCTAAAATTACTTAAATATGACTCACTTGACATACTTTATGTACCCTACTATCATGGTCATGTGGTACCTTGTATGGCAGTAGTCCATAAATACCGATTATAGTAGCTCGGACCGTATTTTATCCCAAATAGACAACCTTAAACGAAACTCATTTTCCTCAATTCGTTTAGCCATTTTCCTTCACGGCACTTACTTATTGTTAGTTATAGATAGCATAAATGTGTATAACCTCAAGAAATCTCATCTCCGAGCTTACGTTGATTAACTTACGACGAAACTTTAACGTACAAAAATGCGAGGTGTAACAATTAAAAGGGAAAGCAAACCAAGCATAGTAAGAAAGGTGCCAAAAGAAGCACCCTGCTTCTTGAAATTGTACATAGCTATATTTGTGGACCTTTTGATGTTCCATCTTTTGGTGGAGAAAAATATTTTATCACTTTTATCGATGACTTTTCACGTTATGGATACATTTATTTGCTGAAAGAAAAATCTCAAGCAACAGATGCTCTGAAAGTGTTTGTTAATGAGGTTCAAAGGAAATTAGATAAAAAGGTGAAAATAATTAGGTCAGATAGAGGTGGTGAATATTATGAAAAATATAATGAATCAGGACAATGTCCAGGTCTATTTGCAAAGTTCTTCGAGGAACATGGCATATGTGCACAATATACTATGCAAGGAACACCTCAACAAAATGGTGTTGCAGAAAGGCAGAATCGAACACTTACGGACATGGTTAGGAGCATGATGAGTAATTCTTCATTACCCAAATTGTGGATGTATGCTCTTAAAACTGTTGTATGTTTTATTAAACAGGGTTCCTAGTAAGGCAGTTCCAACGACTCCTTTTGAACTGTGGACAGGAAAAAAACCAAGTTGAAGGCACCTGCATGTTTGGGGTTGCCCAACGGAAGCTAGAGTTTATAATCCACAAGAAAAGAAATTAGATTCTCGAACAGTAAGTTGTTACTTTATTGGTTACCCAGTGAAATCTGAATGGTATGTGTTTTACTGTCAAAACCATAGTTCAAGAATTGTTGAAACTGGTAATGCAAGATTCATTGAGGATAGTGAAGTTAGTGGGAGTGTTGAAAAATAAAGTATGGAAATAAAAGAGGTTAAGTTCAATATTCCATTACCTATGAATGTGCCTACTTCCACACAAACACCAAGTATTGTACCAGTGGTTGAATAACACTTTGACAACACCGAGCAATATTTGGATGAAACACTTCATGAAGAAACTAACTCACAAATATCTGACACAATTGAACCATAAGAAATACCATTAAGAAAATCTCAAAGAGTTAGAAAATCGGCAATTTCGGATGATTACGTGGTTTATTTGCAAGAGTCAGATTTTGGCATTGGTCTTAATAAGGATCCAGTTTCATTTTCACGAGCCATAGAAAGTAATGAGTCTTACAAATGGATTGATGCCATGAAGGACGAGTTAAAATCCATGGAATACAATAAAGTTTGGGATCTCGTTGAATTTCTAGAAAATTCTAAAAGAATCGGGTGTAGATGGGTCTTTAAGACCAAACACGATTCAAATGGAAATATTGAATGATACAAAGCCAGACTTGTTGCCAAGGGTTATACTTAGAAAGGAGGCATTGATTATAAAGAGACCTTTTCACCGGTCTCAAAGAAAGACTCGTTAAGAATTATTATGGCTTTGGTGGCTCATTATGATTTAGAGTTACACCAAATGGATGTGAAAATTGCCTTTCTTAATGGAGACCTCGAGGAGGAAGTTTATATGGACCAACCAGAGGGTTTCAGAACTAAAGAAAAAGGTCAAATGGAGTGTAAACTAAAGAAGTCAATATATGGACTTAAACAAGCCTCGCGACAATGGTATATAAAGTTTAATGATACCATAACATCTTTTGAATTTGTGGAAAATACCATTGATCGGTGTATATACCAAAAGATCAATGGGAGCAAGTTTATATTTTTAATAGTATATGTATGTTTATATTTTTAATCATATATGTTGATGATATTCTACTTGCTACTAATGATTTAGGTATATTGCGTGAGACAAAGATTTTCTCTCTAAGAATTTCGAAATGAAAGATATGGGTGAGTCATCCTATGTGATAGGAATAGAAATATTTCATGATAGATCACAAGGATTATTGGGATTGGCTCAGAAAGGCTATATCGAAAGAGTTCTAGAGAGATTTAACATGAAAAATAGTTCGACAAGAATTGTTCCAATTCAAAAAGGGGACACATTTAGTCTCATGAAATGCCCTAAGAATGATGTAGAACGAAAGGAAATGGAATCAATTCCTTAATCTTCTATTGTTGGTAGTCTGATGTATGCTCATACTTGCACCAGACCGGATATTATTTTTGTGGTCAGAATGCTAGGAAGACATCAGAGTAACCCAGAAGTTGATAACTGGAAAGCTGCAAAGAAAGTTTTGAGGTACCTGAAAGGAACGAAGGATTACATACTCATGTATAGGAGATCCAAGCATTTGGAAGTTGTTGGATACTCAAATTCAGATTTTGCTGGATGTATCGACACTAGAAAGTTTAAGTTTGATTATTTATTCCAATTAACTGAAGGAACAATATTGCGGAAGAGTGCCAAACAGTCTGTCAATGCTACATCCACGATGGAAGCAGAATTTGTGGCATGTTTTGAAGCCACAATTCATGCATCATGGCTGCGAAAGGTTATTTCAGGACTTGGGGTTGTCGACACCATTACCAAGCCTCTGAAAAGTTAATATGATAATTCTGCAGCAGTATTCTTCTCCAAGAATGATAAGTACTCCAAGGGTGCCAAGCATATGGAATTAAAGTACTTTACCGTTCAGGAGGAAGTTCAGAAACAAAGAGTGTCACTTGAGCATATTAGAACTGATCTCATGATTGCAGAATCGTTAAAGAAAGTTTACAGCCAAATATATTTAAAGAACACATACATAGAATGGGTCTTGGTTGTACTTATGATTGATTTTTTTATTACGTTTCGACAATCTAAGCTCATTTATGTGTTTCTGATATACATTAGTGATTTCTTGTTTCTCATAATGGTGTACACATTATTGTTTTGAGATATTACAAGATAAGTCTCAATGAGACATTATTGTGGACCATAATATTTTATAGCTTATGGGCCTGGTACGATGAGTTGCTAATGTTGTAGTATATAGAAGGGAGTATGTAGACAAATTATATACAACCGCCATAACTCACATTTAGTAGTTTATCATATTATGGTATTTATGATGGACATTATAGAAGACATTTGATTATGCGCAACTAATATTTTTATATTATTAAATATTAATATTATGTGTTATTGGGATAAGCGGGAGAATGTAAGTTTTTGTACGTATGTGTCGGCGGTAACGAAAGCTAGGGCAAGGGGCGAGAAACCAGTTCAATTAACGCTTTCACTTCGTGATAATGGCTTACGATTCAGGTATATTTTCTGTAACAATTTTATGTAAGATTATCATGTTCAAGATCCTGGTATGAATTAAAGTTTATGCTTGCAATCAGATCATCTTAAACATTTTTATAAGTCTAATTGTGTTTAATTCTTGTTTAAAACTTGAATGATCTTGTTTTTATTTTATCAATTGTTTTATTCTCACATGTCTAAGTCTTTTGGGCACTAGTACTTGGTGAAAAATTCAAATACTCTGTAAAAAGTTGAAGTATGCATAAGTTGACTCAAACACTATCAAATTAAAGAACAAGCTATGAAATTTATTTTTTGTGTTTATTTTTCTTTTAATCATACATAAAGGGTGGGAGAAGGAAAAAATAGAGGAAGGAATAATAAGGTGGAGATCATAGGTAAATAGTTAATTAAACAATCAAAGTTAAAATATATATCAACTAATCATTGTGATCACGCCTAATTATGCCTCCTAAGAGGTTTAGCGATCGTTGCGAATATAATGCGGTTTACAAGTTCGGAGTCGAATCCCACATATAACTAAGATTTACCTAAAACTGTTTATATCACTGAGAAGACATGTTCGAACAAATTTTGAAGTTATAAAGATTGAGATATTATTTCTAACTAATTAATGTTGTAAATTATCAACTAGTGGTACTAAGGGTTAGAGAAAAGATTAAGTGGTCTAGAGTTATGATTTTTCCAATTGGGGAATCTTTTCCGCTATGTCTTCTATAATTTTGCCTAATTATTCTCTACCGATCGTGAGTACTTCGGCTGTCGTAGTTCCCTCTCGAGTAACTACAATAATTTACTAAACATATTCTCTCGAACTACGCTAGCTGGCACAAATTCACCGCTCACACGATCGTACCAAGGTTTAGTTATCTCTAATCCCGCTTTTAAACACTCCATATCAATCTCTCACATATGTTAGGAGTGATGTTGTTCAACAACCACCTAATTCCGTACCCTCTCTCAAGCAATAGCTCTAAATAGGCACAGTCAATTGATGACCATTCAATCAATATCAACAAACACATAGTTGAACAATTAGAGAAATCTTACAGCTCAACTATATAAAAACATAACAAGAATTTATCCTACAAAAAGTTCCATCAAAACCCTAGTTAACAAATTAGCTATTCATAGTCATGCTAACAATCATAATAATAATTGAAAGCATTAAAATACAAATTAAAGAAGAACGGAGGAGAAAACTCTTGTGATTCGTTGCTTCCAAGTATTCCCGTAACCTTTTTGCCTCTCCAATAATGTCTCCCCGTTAAGAAATAGGTTTAGAACCCCTTCTATATATGTTGGGGCGTGTAGGGTTGAAACTACCAAGTCCTAGCCGAATTAGGACAAAATCCGTCCTTGGCCGTCTCGTGGACACCAAAATTTGTCCTCTTTTGTTTTGTTATTACTTCACTCTGCATGTAAGCTTGCCAAATCACTTCAAATTGACTCCTACACATATAAATACCATTATTAAGCTCGAGTCACAAATACTCACACCAAAGTTAACTAGATTGAGGTATAATGCAAAGCAAATTACATGCAAAAATATGGATTTTTAGCCTAACATCACCACCCCACACTTAAGATCTTGCTCATCCTCGAGCAACCCAAAACCTTGCTAACCAAACAATGCACGTAAGACATCATACAATGGAGGAACATTTGGCAATTCAACACACTACACCTATGACCATGGTTGATACCAACAATTAAGCCCTTGTACATGCATTCATACCTTTCCACTTTCACATGCCTGAATATTAGTAACCAATTTAAGACACTCAAACAACCTGCCCATAACCACCCAACCTCAATGACCGACTAGTCGCCAATAAGCGCTCTCACTCGTGCACTCACCCAACAAGAGATGTTTAATAACGTTACCTATCTATCATGGAATCATGTGCCTCACCAAAGAATAAGAGGGTATTTCGTCTACACATTCAAATATGTATTCGAATATAATTTAAGTATATCACATATATGAATAAAGAACCACTCACTCTCACAAAAAATTTCATGTGAATTCCATGGTTGTACCATAGGTTTACCCGTAGTATATATCTCCACTAATCTAAGCTCGCAAAGTCTAAGATCAATTAGGTCTTTACGAGTTGTAGTGTAGGCTAAGGGATGGGTAGGGTATATTTTAGGTATAGTGACTAATCCTTCTAAGCATGTAACGACCCGAGCGGTCGATTGCCTTTTTAGAACCCCGTTCCCCCAAATAAAACTCTATGTGCTCGCTCTAACTAATTTATGACCTGCGGGGATGGTTGGTTCGGGATTTAGAAGAGTTTGGATTGAAATATGCACATTTGACTCTGTAGGGTTTCTTAAAAGGCTAAGTTTGACTTTGGTCAACATTTTGGGCAAACGGGACCGGATTCGTGTTTTGATGGTTCCGGAGGCTCCGCGGGAAAATATGGGACCTGGGCATATGCCCAGAATCGAATTCCGAGGTCCCTAGCCCGAGTAATGAATTTTTATTAGAAATTCTTAATCTAAAATATTAAGGATTTAAAGAAACTAACAAATGATTGAATTCATGGGTATCAGGCTCGTATGTTGGTTCTGGAGCCTAGTACAAGTCCGAAATATCATTTAAGACCTACGCGCAAAATTTGGCGTCAATCCGAGTAGTTTAAGGGCGTTTTGGCCCGTTTGAGGAAAATTAAGAACTTGAAGTTCATAAGATTGATTCATTTGGTTTTAGGGGGTGATTCCTAGATTTAACGTTGTTTTGGGTGTTCCGAATGTTCGAGTAGGTCTGTCTCGTGATTTCAGACTTGTCGGTATGTTCGGGCGGGGCCTGGGAGCCCCGAACGTCAATCGGACAAGGCTCGAGTGAAGTGAAAATTTTTTAGAAAGCCTGAAGTTTGCTGCTTCTGTCATAACCGCACCTGCGGTTGGTGGACCGTAGGTGCGAGACCGCAGAAGCAGTCCTTTCATCGTAGAAGTGGCCCAGGGCAGTCCAGGCCAGGAACCGCAGAAGCGGCTCCCAAGCCGCAGAAGCGGCTCCGTAGATGTGGCCCAGAGACCGCAGAAGCAGTCCCAACTCTTTTGAGCCATTTCGCAGATGCGGTCCCCTGACCGCATGTGCGGAAATCGCTGAAGCAGTGAGGTTCATTTAATACGGGTTCTAAGTCATTTTTATCACTTTTCCACTCTTCCATTGGCGATTTTAGAGCTTTTGAGAGAAGATCTTCACCTAGCATCTTGAGGTAAGTGTGTTCTACCTATTTCTAGTTTAATAACTGTGTCTTAGGTAGATTAAACGCTAGTATTAAGGTGAAATCATGGGGTTAGAGCAAAAACCTAGGGTTTTAGTAAAGGTTAGATTTAGCCACAAAATTTGCTATGGAATAACTTAGAAATCATATATTATCGATGCTTAGGTTGTAGAGAAAAACTTCCTTCGAAAAATTTCGGAATCCGGACACGTGGGCCCGGGGTCGGATTTTAGGAAACTTGTGTTAAGGGTTGGGAAATTGCTTAAATAGCTAGAATTCGATCTTGTGGGTCTATATTGACCAGTTCTTACTTCATTTAACTAGTTTGGGATCGTTGGGCTCCAAATTAAGGGCTTGGGCTCGTTCTTGGTATTGGAAGTGAACTTTGGAGCGAGGTGAGTCTCCTTTCTAACCTTGTAAGAGGGAATTGTCCCCATAGGTGTAATAATTGAGTAATTTGCTACTAAATGCGGGGGCTACGTACGCACTAGGTGACGAGAGTCCGTGCGTAGTTACTATTATGTTAATTGTCCGGGTAGTCTAGGACCCACACCATGCTATAATTGTGAATATCCCAATGCTTTCTTGTTAATGTAATCACTTTGGATATGCTAGAAAACTTGGAAGGGAATAAAAGTGAGCATAAATACTTGGTGACACCTTGCATGAATCTGTTAAATATAAATGCGCCTTCATGTGTGATCTTGATATTTATTGATATTTGTGGATCGGGCCGATTGCCTCGGTATGAATAGATGCATCTATGGTTCGCTCCATTCGACCCTCTAGCAGTGCACAGTTTATTTTTCTGTTGGATCGGGTCGTCGACCTCGGCATAATGTGCGCATGATATCTATGTGAAGTCTTATTCGTGATTTATCCTGTTCATTACTTGAAATGTAACTGGTTAACTGCTAAATTGTTCAGAACGTGAATTATTACCTCTTACTACAAGTTGTTGATTAATTTTGACTTCCGTGCTTAGCATAAATACCTTGTTATATTATTTGACCCTAGTAAGTCTCAAGTCGACCTCTCGTCTCTGCTTCTTCGAGATTAGACGGGATACTTACTGGGTACATATTGTTTATGTACTCATACTACACTTTTGTACTTAATTGTATAGGATCTGAGGCAGGTGTATCTGGCTATCAGTCTGGTGCGTATCCCTGAGCGGACCCGAGACTTCTACGGTGAGCTGTTTCCCTCCCATGCCGTTCAGCAGCCTGAAGAAGTCTTTATTATGTAGTTTGCTATCTATTCTGTTTCGGACAGTAGGATAGTGTGATTCTTTTGTATATTCTACTAGTTGCTCATAGCTTGTGACATCAGGCCTTGGCACACACATTAGTAGATGGTATCATTTCTGGGGTTGTATGATTATTATGACTTTATTAATCATTTCTAATTTTATTTTGACTTAAAGAATTATTCCAATTATTTCGGGGTAAAGGTAAATGAATTTAGTATCTTCCGCGTTGGCTTGCCCAGAATGGTGTTGGGTGCCATCACGACCTATTCTCAGAAATGGGTCATGACAAAGCACTTTAATACACTACACTTAACTTTCAAATACACACTTTTTATGACAAATTCAACCAATGCCACGAAACCATATACAACTTGGCCCTTATTCTTTAAGCACAACTATGCATTCACTAGCCCGGATCACGATGAATAGGAGGTGCATTATATATATATATATATATATATATATATATATATATATATATATATATATATTTCTTTTTTTTTTCTTCAACACTCTCCATAAATTTAGGTTGCCCGGCTAATGATCTTCCAAAACATACATGCACCTTTGGCTTTTCTGTGGTTCTACTCAAAAGCTATCCCAAATCTCACCTTACTCTTCTAGCGACTTAAGTGCTTTCGGAGGTAAAGGTTCAACAGAAATTTACTTAAGAACAAAATGGGACTTGGCTTGTAATGTGGGTGCCAAAGAAAAAGCTTATAGTCTCAAATGGGCTATCTAAAAATAATTTTACTTATTGTGGCACAATAGCTCAATGAATAATCAAAGAAACACCTACATCATCTCCTAGACTCACAAAGCTTACTTATTTTGCTTCAACTAACACACGGGGATAGTTCTAGACTAACACATGGTATCACATAATGTAATAAAAACCTCACATCACACAATACACATGACCCTAATCGGGACGATTCCATTTCAACTCTCAAGTTTAGGCAAGAAATCAAAAAGTCAAGACGTATTAAGCAATAAACCACTACATGAACAATGAGTCATAAACTGAGAGAAAGCGTCACAAACAGGCTATTCGATCTTTCACGGCATCAATTCTCATCAAAACATGTTAGGAAGGTAATATTCATGCTAAGGCCTAACTATGTTAGCATCAAACAGGTCAAAAGGCCTATAGGACACTCAATTTTTCTTCCCTGTTTTTCCTGAAAAACAAAAAATAAGAAAATATATACCCGGTTTAAGTTACATCCCTTCGAAAAGAAGACGCCAAAAGAAAAATCAAAGGGGATTATTATCTACGTACGACTAAATAGAAAAATTATTTTTAGATTTTTTATTAATTGGGCCTTACCCTCAAGAAAGTTGTCCAAGAGATCCATCGTCAGGGAAAGCCNTCTCCGGAGAGTTCAGAGGTGCCCCGGCTAAGAGCAGAGGTCAGTTTGGGAGAGGACAGCCCAGTAGGCCCCCATATTCAGCACCACCACCTGCTTGAGGTGCTCCAGCGCGCCCCTATTTCAGCGCCATGCCAGAGAGTTCTTATCGCCCACCAACTATTCAGGGTTCCTCCGGTGGGTATTCAGGTCCTTAGGGTTCTTCCGGTCTTACTTCAGTGCTATGCCGGAGAGTTCACACCCTCCATCGGCTATTCAGGCTTCTTCTAGTGGATCTACAGGCCATCAAGGTCAGACATCAGGGCAGCAGGTCGCCGCACCACGGGGTTGTTTCGAGTGCGGGGACCTTGGACATATAAGGAGATACTGCCCCAGGCTTTGGGGCAAGGCAGTATAGTAGGGCCAGCAGCCTACGATTTCAGCACCAGCTGCCCCGCCACCTAGAGGTGGAGGGCAGGCTGGTAGGGGCCGTCCTAGAGGTGGAGGTCAGGTAAGGAGAGGTCAGCCAGCTACTGCTCAGTCAGGTGGAGGCCATCCAGCCAGCGCTCCAGCCAGATTCTACGCTCTTCCAGCCAGGCCAGATGCATTAGCCTCGGATGCCATCATCAGAGGTATTATTTCCGTCTGCGGTAGAGATGCTTCGGTATTATTTGATCCAGGGTCCACCTATTCATACGTATCATCACTGTTTGCTCGATTCCCGGTTATTCCTCCTGCACCTTTGGGCACTCCTGTTCATGTGTCCACTCTTGTGGGCGATTTCGTGGTTGTAGACCGGGTCTACCGATCCTGTGTGGTTACATTCTGTGGTTTTGAGACTAGAGCAGATCTCCTATTGCTTGATATGATCGATATTGAGGTCATCCTGGGCATGAATTAGTTATCTCCATATAACACCGTCCTAGATTGCCATGCCAAGACCGTTTCACTAGTGATGCCAGGGTTGCCGAGGTTGGAGTGGAAGGGTTCCACAGTTGATACCCCTAGTCGGGTTATTTCTTTCTTGAAGGCTCGGCATATGGTCGAGAAGGGGTGCTTGGCTTACCTAGCTTATGTTCGAGACACCACCGCAGAGTCTCCGACGATGATTCAGTTCCCGTAGTTCGAGAGTTCACCGATGTGTTTCCTTCTGATCTTCGTGGCATGCCAACGGATCGTGATATTGATTTCTGTATTGATTTGGCTCCAGGCACCCAGCCTATATCTATTCCATCGTACCGTATGGCTCCTAAGGAGTTGAAGGAGTTGAAGGAGCAGCTTGAGGAGTTGTTGGCAAAGGGGTTTGTTAGGCCCAGTGTATCACCTTGGGGTGCACCAGTGTTATTTGTGAAGAAAAAGGATGGGACTATGCGTATGTGCATTGATTACCGCCAGTTGAACAAAGTCACCATCAAGAACAAGTATCCGTTTCCTCGTATCGATGACTGGTTCGACCAGCTGCAGGGTGCGAGGGTGATCTCTACGATACACTTGAGGTCAAGGTACCATCAGCTGAAGATTCGGGACTCGGATGTTTCGAAGACTGCATTCCGGACTAGATATGGCCATTGTGAGTTTTTGGTGATGTCCTTTGGCTTGACTAATGCCCCAGCAGCATTTATGGATTTTGATGAACAGGGTGTTCAGGCCTTATATTGATTCCTTCATCATCATCTTCATTGATGACATCTTGATATACTCACGTAGCCTGGGGGAGCACGAGCAGCATCTGAGAGTAGTGCTTCAAACCTCGAGAGCAGAAGCTATATGCTATGTTCTCCAAGTGTGAGTTTTGGCTAGAGTCAGTGGCATTCTTGGGACATATTGTATCGGGAGAGGGTATTAAGGTGGATCCCAAGATGATTGAGGCAGTTCAGAGTTGGCCACGCCCTACCTCGGTGACCGAGATCAGGAGTTCCCTGAGGTTGGCAGGCTACTACAGGCGGTTCGTGCAGGGCTTTTCATCTATTGCATCACCTCTGACTAGATTGACCCAGAAGGGTGCTCCTTTCCATTGGTCCGATGATTACGAGGCGAGATTCCAGAAGGTCAAGACAGCCTTGACTACAGCACCAGTTCTTGTGTTGCCTTGCGGTTCAGGGATGAATACAGTGTATTGTGACGCTTCGCGCGTTGGCTTGGGTTGTGTATTGATGCAAGAGGGGCGAGTTATTGCATATGCCTCCCGTCAGAGCAAGATTCATGAGAAAAATTATCCTGTGTGTTGATACCCAATTTTTCCCTGTATATTTTTATATGCAAAATAATTTCAAAATAGTATATATATGCATATATAAGTATGTCCAAATGTTTTAGTATTTTTCCTAATTTTTAAAAGATTTTTAAAAACCCATTTATTGCCTAATTTTAACAGTACAAAACTAATAATTATTCCCAAAATTATCATTTTTGGTGATTCACTTATTTATCCTCATATTTATACCAAAATATAGCTAAGGTAATTTTTATACATTTTTTACAAATTTATTTGGTATTTTAAAAGCTAAATTGCATATAATTGCTATTTTAGCCTATTTTAAGATTTAATAGCATTTTACAATTATGAAATTGGTTCCAATATTTTTAAATTAATATTTATATATTATTAATTGATTTAGGACCTTAATTTATTTTTAGAATTCATTTTACTATTTTTATAAAATAAAAAGGGGAAAAGTGGCTATTTAAAATCTGGCCCCATTTTGTGTCAATTGTAGCCCAAAATTAATTCCCCCAATTAACCTAATTTCAAACCCCAAATGGACCGGCCCAATTTCTAAATTACCCGCCCCTGACCCAACTAATCTAACCCGCCCGGCCTCCCCTTTCGATCCAGGCCGTTGATCATTTTGATCAACGGCCACAATCATTCCTTTCCTTTTTAATTTTACAAACACCCAACCCTAAAATCATTTCCCCTTAACCCGCCGCCTCTGAAATCCTTTCCTCTCTCAGACTCTCTCGAAACCCTAGCCCCTCTCACCGTCTTCTACCTTAAACTCACCGGGATCCATGGCTTCCCAGGCCATGGGAACCCCACACTCACCTCCCTGTGCTCTTATACACTTGATACTTGGAGATTCGAGGTCTGACCTCGAAGGTCTTCACTCAGATCTTTGCAAACTCAAGGTTCTACGGCCATCTCCGGCCTTGCTCCGGCGCACAATGGTGTTTTGAGCCTGGTTCTGACTTATCCGACTCAGATCGGACCTTTTTCAAGCCTTTCTCATTCTAGGGTTCTTCTGAAACCCTGACTATTCGAGGTTCCCTCCGATTTTTCTTAGATCTGTCACGTATCTATGCTCTACTTGGGTTTTTAAACAATTTTCCCAACTTTTCTTTCAAAATTACTTTTAAAATCACTTCTTTTCGATTTAGGGTTTTCTAAAATGCTTATGACTTTTCTTCCCCTTTTCCTTGTGTGTATTTGTTTGCTACTGCTTTCATATGTTTCCTTTTACCATGCATGTTCTTCTGTGCTTCTATATTTTTTGTTTTCCTACTGTGTTTCTATACCATGCTCACATGTTTATCTCACTATGTTTTCCTATATGCTCTTTTGCTATACTTTTCCAGTGTTCTTGTGTTCTCCTACTATATTTCTTTTACTAAGTTCTTAAGTCTCTTTGTTTGCCTTCCACTGAACCATGTCGATTTTCTAAAAAAATAAAAAAGAAAGAAGACCTTCTTAAAACAGGTTTCTTCTACTGCATTCTTAGGTGTTTTAGTATTTCTCTCTTCTGAACCTTGGTTAAGTTCTTCTACTATATCTTCTACTGTGTTTACTGTTTTCCCTTCTACTGAACCCTGTTTAAGCCCCTTCTGAAAGGTTTTTCTTAAACATGTTTCTTCTACTATCATGTTGTTCTCTCATTGTGCTTTGAGTTAGTTCCTTCACTCTGTTTGCTTTGAATTTTCTATTGTATTTGCTTGTCTTCTCATGAGATTCTGAAAAGAAATCTCTGAGCCTGTTGCCTCCTCATCTCTGTATTTGACTCGAGGTGGAAACCCTAGAATTTGGGGGTTCCGTCGAGTTTGGTCATGTGATTGAACTAGGGTTCTGTCTGAGAACCCTTGACTCTTTCAGACTAATCTCTGAGCCTACAAACTGAGTTTGGACTCCCTTGTTTTCATGTAATTCTGACTTCTCTGGAGTTTTCACTAGCCTTACAAGGGCATGACAAATTTCTAAATGTTTTGACGTGTCTATATGCCTTTATATGTGATGAATCTTTCTTCAAAAAAGGGTTTTCCAACTTGTGATTGATTCAGAATTCCTTTTAATAAGTCTAATTGATTGTTACTGATTTTCCTTAAGTTAAAATCTTTCAATCTTTCTGACTTGGTTCATTCAAACAAAATTTTCGACTTATGATTTCTTGGCTGTCAATTGATTTCCTTTCCTTAAATTGTACAACCGTGTACTATCAATACCTTGTCCTTAAATAAACCTCTATGTATTTACCCCAATTGTACTGCTTTGAAAAGTGTTTGATTAATCTCTTTCCTTAATTAGTTTTACCCGTTTGAAATCAGAATCCCTTAATTAAAGGGAAACCTTGTGTAATTGATTTTCAAACTATTTTCTTACCTATTTCTGCTTGCTTTCTACACTATTAAAAGGGCACGACCCTTTTACACACACACACTTCAGACTTCACACTTACAATCTCACAAAACTCATACTTGCTTCTTGTCTGCACTTTGGCTTTACAAGACTACTCATTTCTTTTGCTTGTTTCCTTGAGACTAGTATGTTCTAGTTTTGGTTTCAGCATCATCCCAATGTGTTTACTTACAGCCTTTACATCCATGTCTACTTTACTGTCTATATGGAGTTAAACGTCAACTAGCATGTTAATTTCCTTTCATCTGTTTCTGCTGTGAATCGCTCCACCCCTGCTTCCCTCTATGTGCTTTGAGTTGTAGTTCAGAACATGGCAACATGCAAGTTATTGTTCATGTTTGGACTTGATCCCTTTGGGGATCCTAACTCCCAAAACAATGTGTTCTAACAGGCTGGTGGGGTGTGCCGGCATTTCCTATTGCTAGGTATGCCCACTAGCCTGTCTTTGCCACTTCCCTATTCCCCTTTTTAGAATTCCCTCTCTGCACTTACACTCACTCTCAGCTTCTAAGTTCTGCCCCCCTCCTGTGAGCCTTGCCTTGGGACCTTGAGTTCCCTATGAACTTGGACACTTGAGGGTTGGCCCTTCCACACTGCACTATGACTCAATCCTGCAATGTATTTGGGTGTGAGCACTGCCCGAAGTCCATTTGAGGCTCTTAGGGAACTCGGACACATCCCAAACGAGAGAAAGGCTTTGGATCTCGATCTTTGGAGTTGGTTTACTTCATGCTTCAGACAGGAAGTCTGGATCAGGCTCTCCTTGGTTGTAATTTTAATTCTTCTAATGTAGTTTCTTTATATTATTTTTGGACTGTAATAATTTTGTAATAAACTTCTGGGGTGATTAGTGAAAAGGGAAGGGTAACCATGCATGCAAAGGGGTAGATATCATGCTCATAGGGAATTACTACATTTCTGTATTCATGTATCCTGCTTACAGCTTTGCACATCTGCATCCACAAAGATATCCTGCTCATAGGATTTTCTGCACTTCTGCATCCATGTAGATACCATGTACATAAGGAATTCTACATCTCACATGTAGATACCATGTCTATAAGGAATTCTGCATTATCACATGTAGATACCATGTCTGTAAGTTTACCAGAAATCCTGATCCTGCATATGCATTTGTCACTAGGCAAACTTGTTAATAGGATTAAAAACTAACAGCATTCAGATATCATGCCCATAGGATTTCTGCACTCTTATTACGCCTGCAAAAAGTGTTTAAAGTCAATAGCGCCTAGAAAGCATGCCTATAGGAACTATCAACCAAACCTGAATCGTTCATTCACTTATAGGTCCAAAATCAGTAACGATAATGCTTAACGTCTGCAGAATTTACGCTCTTTTACAAAACTCGCCTTTCCTGGTTAACTGACAACTTTTTCTTAAATCAACATACTTCTTTTCTGAAACTAATAGATATCATGCCTATAGGTTTCGTTTAACACTTAGGCAAGCCATGAGGTAAACTTGTAAACTGGATCAGGTTTTTAGCTACAACCACCAGGCAGGCCTGATTCGGATTTCTTATCCGAAATACGTAATAGATCAGTCTGCCACAACTCTTAAGTTTAATCAGACCCTAATCAGTACGTGTAAGACATGCTATACTATATGCTTCTCTTTGGTTTTAAGGAGGTTTGTTTGAGCCTTTCTATCTGTTATGTGCTTCTCCCCATATCTGCTACATATGTGTTTTGATTGTCGCCTTAGAATTTTTGTCCTTTTAAAACTATAAACCCTAACACCCCTTCCCTTTAGGATTAGTAGTCCTAAATGCCTCCGGGACTGATAGAATTGGGGCGGGTAATAGCATGCAATAAGTGAAACGAGACCATTCCGCGTTAAATACCTTAACGGGGTGGGAAAGGGTAGATATGGATATGATGACCACGCGATAACACCACGTGTATAAGCGGTTACCGGGTGTTGTGTGGGGTGATCCATATTATTAATAAACCTAGGACCCCCTTCCCTTTACTTGTTTATTTTATTACCTTCAGAATTTCAAAAAATGCTTTTTCCCAAATTTCAGCTTTTTCTTTAACTTTAATTACTTGCAACAATTATGTGAAAACCCCCTCATATGTGAAACTCTTACTTGTCTACTTGTTGTTTGCACTTAAAGTCACAATTATAGTATGGCCGGGAACCACACTAGTGGATCTCGAGGGGTGCCTATCACCTTCCCCTCGGGATAATTTCGAGCCTTTACCCAATCTCTTGTTTTCTAAATCAAAATTCTTCTTGTGTCCTAATGCACTTTAATCATTAGGTGGCAAATCTTCAATTCAAACACAATTCCCAAAAGGGAACGAGTTGTCCTCCCAAATGTCATAAACTCGATTTTGCGAGAAAAAGGGGGCATCGACACTGTGCACGATCTGGAGTTGGCGGCGATTGTTCATGATCTTAATATATGGAGGCACTACCTGTACGGGGCATCATGCGAGGTTTATGCTGACCATCGCAGCTTGCAGCATTTGTTCAAGCAGAGGGATCTTAATTTGAGGCAACACAGGTGGCTCGATTTACTGAAGGATTATGACATCACCATTCTTTATCATTCAGGCAAGGCGAACATGGTCGCAGATGCCTTAAGCAGGAAGGTAGAGAGTATGGGTAGCTTGGCATTCATTCGATCAGAGGAGAGGCCACTAGCTTGGGACATTCAGTCCTTGGCTAACAGACTAGTGAGGTTAGACATTTCGGAGCCCAGCTGGGTTCTTGCATGTATGGTTGCTTAGTCTTCATTGTTGGGGGAAATAAAGGCCTGGCAGTTCGATGATGTGCACCTGGCGGTTCTCAGAGAGACGGTGCTTCAGGGAGGTGCCAAGGAGGTTTCTATCGGCGAGGATGGTGTTTTGCGGCTCCAGGGTCGTCTATGTGTTCCTAATGTTGATGGTATGAGGGAGAGGATACTAGAGGAGGCACACAGTTCGCGGTATTCCATCCACTCGGGGGCTATGAAGATGTATCATGACTTGAGGCAGCATTATTGGTGTCGGAGGATGAAGAAAGACATAGTGGAGTTTGTGTCTAGGTGTTTGAATTCCCAGCAGGTCAAGTATGAACATCAGAGGCCAGGTGGCCTACTTCAGCAGATGCCTATACTGGAGTGGAAGTGGGAGCGCATTACCATGGACTTCGTAGTTGGGTTGCCGCGGACTTTGCGAAAGTTTGATTTAGTATGGGTCATCGTTGATAGGCTGACCAAGTCTGCCCACTTTATTCTAGTGGCGACTACTTATATAGCAGAGAGGTATGCTCAGATTTATATTCGGGAGATAGTCCGATTTCACGGTGTGCCTGTTTCCATTATATCAGACCGAGGCCCTCATTTCACTTCCCATTTCTGGAGAGCCGTTCAGAGTGAGTTGGGGAACCGCGTAGAGCTTAGCACAACATTCCATCCTCAGACCGACAGACAGTCCGAGCGGACGATTCAGATTCTGGAGGATATGCTTAGAGCCTGTGTGATTGACTTTGGAGGGTAGTGGGACCAGTCCTGCCCTTGACGGAGTTTGCATACAACAACAGCTATCAGTCCAGCATAGAGATGGCTCCATACGAGGCTTTATATGGTCGCCGTTGTCGTTCTCCTATCGGGTGGTTTGAGCCTGGCGAGGCTAAGTCATATGGTACAGATTTGGTGCAAAATGCCTTGGATAAGGTAAGGTTGATTCAGGAGAGGCTTCACACAGCTCAGTCCAGACAGAAGAGTTACGCGGATCAGAAGGTGCGTGATGTATCATTCATGGTTGGCGAGAAGGTTCTCTTGAATGTCTCGCCAATGAAGGGAATTATGATGTTTGGGAAGAAGGACAAGTTGAACCCAAGGTTTATTAGTCCCTTTGAGGTGTTGAGGAAAGTTAGGGAGGTTCATCCAGTTTTTCATGTATCAATGCTACGGAAGTATCATCCCGACCTATCCCATCTGTTAGACTTCAGTACTATTCAGCTGGATGAGAGTTTGGGTTATGAGGAGGAGCCAGCTGCCATCATTGATAGATAGGATCGCCAGTTGAGGTCCAAGAGGATTTCTGCGGTGCGGGTCCAGTGGAGGGGCCAACCAGTCGAGGAGGCAACCTAGGAGTCCGAGGAGGACATGCAGAGAAGACACCCTCATCTATTCAGCACTTCAGGTACCTTTCTATGTCCGTTCGAGGACAAACGCTTGTTTAAGAGGTGTAGGATGTAACGACCCGACCGGTCTTTGCCTTTTTAGAACCCCGTTCCCCCAAATAAAACTCCCCTTCTCGCTTTAACTAATTTACGACCTGCGGGGATGGTTGGTACGGGATTTAGAAGAGTTTGGATTGAAATATGCACATTTGACTCTTTAGGATTTTCTTAGAAGGCTAAGTTTGACTTTGGTCAACATTTTGGGAAAACAGGCCCGAATTCGTGTTTTGACAGTTCTATAGGGTCCGCGGAAAAATATGTGACCTAGGCATATGCCCCGAATCGAATTCCGAGGTCTCTAGCCCGAGTAATGAATTTTTATTAGAAATTGTTAATCTGAAATATTAAGGATTTAAAGAAACTAACTAATGATTGAATTAATGGGTATCGGGCTCGTATGTTGGTTCCGAAGCCAGGTACAAGTCCGAAATATCATTTAAGACCTACCCGCAAAATTTAGCATCAATCCGAGTAGTTTAAGGGCGTTTTGGCCCGTTGGAGGAAAATTAAGAACTTGAAGTTCATAAGTTTGATTCATTTGGTTTTAGGGGGTGATTCCTAGATTTAGCATTTTTTGACGTTTTCCGAAGGTTCTAGTAGGTCCGTCTCGTGATTTTTGACTTATCGGTATGTTCGGGCGGCGCCCGGGAGCCCCGAGCGTCAACCGGACGAGGCTCGAGTGAAGTGAAAATTTAGAGAAAGGCTGAAGTTTACTGCTTCTGTCATAACCGCAGGTGCGAGACCGCAGAAGCGGTCCTTTCATCGCAGAAGCGGCCCACGGCAGTCCAGGCCAGGAACCACAGAAGCGGCTCCCAACCGCAGAAGCAACTCCGCAGATGCGGCCTAGAGACCGCAGAAGTGGTCCTAGCTCTTTTGACCCATTTCACAGATGTAGTCCATTTCTCGCAGATGCGGTCCCCTGACCGCAGGTGCGGAAATCGCTGAAGCAGTGAGGTTCATTTAATATGGGCTCTAAGTCATTTTTATCACTTTTTCACTCTTCCATTGGCGATTTTAGAGCTTTTGAGAGAAGATCTTCACCTAGCATCTTGAGGTAAGTGTGTTCTACCTATTTCTAGTTTAATAATTGTGTCTTATGTAGATTAAACACTAGTATTAAGGTGAAATCATGGGGTTAGAGCAAAAACCTAGGGTTTTAGTAAAGGTTAGATTTAGCCACAAAATTTGCTATGGAATAACTTAGAAATCATATATTATCGATGCTTAGGTTGTAGAGAAAAACTTCCCTCGAAAAATTTCGGAATCCGGGCACGTGGGCCCGGGGTCGGATTTTAGGAAACTTGTGTTAAGGGTTGGGAAATTGCTTAAATAGCTAGAATTCGATCTTGTGGGTCTATATTGACCAGTTCTTACTTCATTTAACTAGTTTGGGATCGTTGGGCTCCAAATTGAGGGCTTGGGCTCGTTCTTGGTATTGGAAGTGCACTTCGGAGCGAGGTGAGTCTCCTTTCTAACCTTGTAAGAGGGAATTGTCCCCATAGGT
>NW_017672478.1:87176-128804 GCF_001879085.1 Nicotiana attenuata
CCCCCCCCCCCTCTTTTTTTTAAGTTAAACTAACAAAACTAAAATATCATAGAAAATCACCTACATAATCTTCTCACCCCACACTTAAAATTATGCATTGTCCCCAATGCACACCATAAATAACAAGAGGATGAAAGAAACTCCCTGGTAGGCCAAAGGCCGAAGCATCAGCAGCTCATGGGATACTCAGACTTCTCCCAGGCCTGGTCCTTCGTGCGGGTACCTCACACTTAGTTCCAGCCATCTAGTTTTCTTTTTCTTCTTTCCAATGGCTTTGCTTTCCATGCTCATACAAAATAAAAAAACTACACTACAAAGATAACACAAATTAAAAAAAAAAAAACAATAAAGTTGGGTTGCCTTCCAACAAGCGTCTAATTTAATGTCGCGGCACGACGCGAATCACTTTTTGCCTCCACCTCGAGCTTATGAATTGAACCTCAAGTTTTGCTTCAAGCTTATGATTATGCTCTTGGGGCAGTACAAATTCTTGTGAGTCAAAAATTAAATAAATTCTCATGCACTTTTTGGCTCTCGGCCGAGTAGTATCACCTTGCCTAGATGGCCTTGAAAATTTCAAAATATAATGCTCATATACCTCTTCCCTTGACTCCTTTTTATGCTCATACGAATCAATTCTCATTTCACCATCTGAACATATTGTAGAGAAGTGTTTGAATGAGGTGCAACGCGCTTAAATATATGAACTTCAAGATTTTCGACCTCCTCAACACCAATCACACTAGAGTCAACTAAATTTGTATCTTCAATATCCTTGGCTGACTCTAGTATTATTTATATAACATTGGCATCGTCAAATTCTAGTTGGATAGATTGTTTGTGTTTTACTCCGACCTCCTCCATTAGTACCTCAATTTCAGTATCTAATTCATGCTCTTCTTGGCTACTATCCCTAATATTGGCTTGTTGAGCATTAAATGCTTCAACCAATTGACTCACTTGTGCCTCCAGGTTGCGAATAGTAGCATCTTGCCTTTGTATGTGCAGTTGTTTCTCATTATTTTATTCCACAAGACACCTTAGCATATCCTTGATCTATTTCAGGTCATCATCCCTGGGTTTTTTGTTCCTATTAACTTCACAAGAAAAAATAAAACCATCATAGTAAGGGGTTGGGGGAGGATAAGAAATATAAGTATAACCATGAAAGTACCATCTTGGCCACCACACATATGTAACGACCCGGCCGGTCGTTTTGAGAGTTATGCCTCGTTCCCCCATTTCCTACTTCTTTTGTGTTCTTCAGCTGTATTTTGACTTACCGTGTTAGACGGTTTGGGTCCGGAGTGGTTTTGGATTATGTGTAAACGACCTCGGATTTGAATTTTGATCGTTCCTTTAGCTCCGTTAGGTGATTTTGGAATTAGGAGCGCATCCAGAATGTGATTTGGAGGTCCGTAGTAGAATTAGGCTTGAATTGGCGAAAGTTGAAATTTTGGCGATATTGGTCGGCAGTGGAAATTTTGATATCGGGGTCGGATTGGATTTATGGAAGTTGGAGTAGGTCTGTGTGTAAACCTCGAAAAATGTGATTAACAATTAAAGATAATTTGTGGTTTTAAAGATATGCGATATATTCGAATACTAGTGATTATATGAGTGATATTGAGCTTAAGTAAGAAGAAATAATGAACCAAATCAAAGTTATCAGAACAGTAGGGGCCTCGAGCTCATCTATCCAGGGACCTCGAGGTCAGCTAAGACCAATAAAGTATGAAAAATAAAGCAAAGGCAATAAAGCTAAAGAATAATTGCTGAGCACGTTAAACAAGAGAAAAATAAGAATGTTCTATTGCAGTGAATGATCCATCCTTTACAAAATGATTGGGGTCCCATTTATATAGGAGGAGAAAACCCCAATGTAGAACCTTGCTCATAAAGGTAAAGAATTCTATTGGTACAGGTGTATAACGGACTAGTACGGACCTGTACAATTTCGTACAACCCTTATCCTATAATTAATGCCCAAATTCACGTGTCCTTGAGAAATTCCTGCTCTTTCTTGATTGACTTCGAGACAATGCTGCTCTCGATGCAGTCCGTGCCAGGCATTCGATCAGCTTCCTCGAGGTAGGTGTCCCTTAGCCGGATACGACACCCGCTCCAAGTCTCCCGGACTCGGGCCTATAGGCCAATTTAAGACATCAAAATCGTACTCCTTGATTTTGACCGTATAGAGATAGTCCCCGCGTTTCTTATAGTAAGATGATAAGAAATGATTCTGACCTCGATTTTCCCGAGCATCTCGCAATGATGTCATGCTCGTGACGTAGGCACCTGAAGTGATCGAAACGTCCCGTCGGTCCATTTCCAAAAACATTCAATGCGCCGCCGGTCCATCTCCCCAAAAGCAGTGAATGTATGCCAGCATTGGTCGGCCACTTGTGCCGCCGAACCGTCACTGGCCATCTATAAATAGGGGGTTACTTGGCTGAACAAAACCTACCCTTTTCTATCTCTTTCTCTGATCACTTATTTTTATGGTTCAAACCTGTGACCACCAGGTCATATGGCAGCAACTTTATCAGTTATGTCATGGCTCCCTCTTTCAAAGCATTTCTCCACTAAGTGGGATTATACTGAGTTGTTGTTGTTGTTGTTGTTGTTGTTGGTTTTGTTGTTGGTATTGTAAGCTCAAAACAATGAGAGAAGGGCACCGATTCTTCCCGTATCGAAAGATATGCGAACTTTACACTGCTGCTCATCTCTCTTAACTTCAACCTGGTGTGGCACTTCATTCCTTTTACTTTCCATGGAATGAGGTGGCACTATCATCTACTAACTTTTGCATCCCACATCGGTACAATGTCTCAAGAAGTGGCTTCACAATAGTTGTGCCGACAAGACCCATACTCGCCAAGTTTTTCACTAGGCCACAATTCTCTCTAAAGATCAAGATGGAGTCCCCGAGGAGGAGGTTCTCGAAGATGTCGCTTTCGAGGATATTACCCAAAAGTAGATTAGGTTCTTGGCTTTTGTTTTTGCTCCTTAGTTTCTATGTAAAGACCCCTCGTGGGCTTTGTAAACATCTTTTGTTAATATAAGAATTTCTCTATTTTATCTTCGATTCGTGTTGAATTCCATTCTGCCTTCATTTGTGGAAAACCCAAGTGTATAACTCTAACGATCAGTCCGAATACTGGACCCAGAACATAATAAACCCTTAGGTTTTTAACCAACTAATATAATACCCCTTAAGGTTCTTTGTTAATCCTCGAGCTAGGCTTAGATTGAATTGATGTGAGCTCGAAACACCGGGACTCCTGAGTCCGACTTGAGTGATATCAAGGTCTCGAATTAAAAATAAAGTTAGCTCTTTTAGGCTCGTAGATAATCCCCGAGTGAGAATTTTCTCGAACTCGGGTAGCCCTTGGGCTTAGTAGTCGAGTGAGTGTTTGCTCAGACTTGAAATAAAGTTAGCCCTTAGGCTACATAGGTAGTCCTTGAGTGAGGATTTTCTCGAACTCGGGCAGCCCTTGGGCTTGGTAGTCGAGTGAGTATTTGCTCGAACTCAAAAGAGAGATAGCCCTTAGGCTTTATAGACAGTCCCCGAATGAGAATTTGCTCGAACTCGGGTATCCCTTGGGCGTAATGGTCGAGTGATCATTTGCTTGAACTCAAAATAAAGATAACCCTTCGGCTTTATAGATAGTCCCCGAATGAGAATTTTCTTGAACTCAGGTATCCCTCGGGCTTGGTAGTCGAGTGAGTGTTTGCTCGAACTCGACTTGTAGGCTGTCCTTAATGATTTTTGACAAATTAATTTCTGATGCCTTGGTCCTAATGCCAATATCATGACATAAGTGGTTGAAGTGACTGAAAAGTTGCTCTTCGTGCGATTCCCAAAGTCATTAATTGGAGGCGGCTGACGGTCGGCCTTTGGCTTCCTCAGCACGCTTAAGTGACTTTTATAAATAGACAGATTCCATAACCTTACAAACTTTATTCCCATATTGTTTTCAAAGTCTCATTATCCTTTATTCAATCTCCTTGAGCTCACCCTTCTCTTTTCTAATAGCATTTTTCATCTTCTCGGATATTTCGCTTACTGATGGCTAAAACTTCTAAGTCTGTTCCTCAAAAGGAAAAACCTCCCTCATCTTCTCGATCGACCAAGAATAAACCGGTAGTGCCACCTCGTATCGATGAATGCGTCCCTTCGTCGTGTCAGATAACATCCAAGTTTAAAATCGAATAACCTGTTTCGACACAAGGTCGATGCGAGCCCATGTCTCAATATGTTTGTTTGGTGACCAAGGCCGAACTCAAGCAAGTAAAGGAGGATTGTAAATGGGACAATAGGGAAGTAGTGATTCCCTCCTCTAAGGAAGATATCACCATATATAAAGCGGAGTACATGAGTGTATTCACTTACCCGCTTACAGTGGCCCCTGCAATTCCGACCCAGGGTCCCATAGACCCAGTTATCCTCGACTTTTGCCAACGGTATCGAGTGACACACGGCAAGACCTACCCCTCCTTGTGGCGAATTGTTTACTTAATCAGGTTCTTTTCGAGCCAAATCGAGGGGATGTCCTTCACCCCCGATCATTTGATCAGACTGTACAGTCCCCGACTTTATCAGGGGAGGGGGGCTTGATAAAGTTGCAACGCCGATTGCTAAAATCTCTATTTGTTAGTATCAATGAGGACAAAGACCGTGGGTGGATGAGCCAGTTTGTCCGAGTCAAGACCTCTGATCTCATTCCTGCTGATTGGATGTCGTTCCCCGAGGAGTGGAACATGAAACGTGAGTATACTCTTTCTTTTCTTTTCCCCGACTTTGTATTTTCCTTTGATCTAAACTCTTTACGATGGTGCAGCTGCTGATTGGTTTCCCGGTGGGGTCCCGGACCTCGAGGGCTGGGTTCGAAAGCTGGCCTCCGCCTCCTCTGACTCAGAGCGTTGCTAGCGACATTTGGCCAAGTGTCGATGGGAGGCAAAAAACCATGGTGAGTTCTCTCGTTTGTTTTCCTGTATTTCCGTTATGGGATGCTTACCCCGGTAATGTAGGTCTTAGAGATGTTGTTGAGTTGCGGTCAGCCCCTCCTGATGAAGTGGAGGTTCCGAAGCCCTCCAAAGAAAGAAAAAGAAGAAGGGAGACATCTGAAAATCCCCCGAAGCCAAAGAAGAGCGTGGCTCGAAGGCCTAAGGCCGATACGGCGGCCTTATCTCCGGAAATGTCCCAACGCCTTCGGGAGTAGGAGGAAGAAGTAGATGATGACTGCCAGCTGATAAATCGTAAAAAAATGCTAATACTTCGAAGCCCGCCAAACCAGCTGCGGCTGATGAGGCCCACTCCCGAGCTGAACAAATTTCTGAAGGGAGTTCAAACAAAGTCCCCGAACCATCGTCTAGAAAGAAGGTGCCTCACTTAGGAGGTCATTATGAGGGCAAGGCAGAACGTCCTGACCCCGAGCCTCTTCAAACAAAAGAGAATTCCTCGAGTGGGTCACTCGGGGTGATCAACGTGGATGATTCTCCCCCTGGCCTCGAGTTTTCCGAGGGGCAAATCCGGGAGGCTGTGAACATGAGATCTTCTAGAGTGGGAGTAAACAATGAAGGACACAACATCTTTCGAGAATGTCTTGCAGGGCTTGATGACGGCCACGACCCCGATGCTTCTTTCATTTTTAATGAGGTACGTAGACTCTTCAAACAAGCGAGCTTTCTATTTCTTGTGCCTTTGTTTTAGTTGTTTTGAATCTAGCTTTTCCTTCTTTTTCATGAAGGCTATGGTGCTCCGTAAGAAGGTGTTTTCCAAGTCTCGAGACGATCTTGCTTGATGCAAGGCTGAACTTTAGAAAACTTTGGAGGAGAGGTACGCCGCCAAAGCCCTTTATGCTAAGAAAGAGGTAGAGATCCATGATCTTCGAGTTGAGTTGACGCAGGCATACCAGGGTCGAGCCGAGTATGTCGAGAAGGTAATATAGCTCTCGAGAATCTGTTACGTACTTGCTTTGTTTTAGCGGCTGACACTTTTAATTTCACAGTTCCAACAGAAGGCCGATTTGGAGGCGCAGCTTCATGAGGAGCTTAAGACGAAAGAAGCCGAGGCCCTGAGGTAGAGGCAGGGTACGGACGATCTCGCCTCTGAGAAGGAAACTTTAAAAGAGCAGTCAGTTTTGCTCGAACGCCAACTTCGAGGTGCGAAGGAGGAGAGTCTAACTCGGGGTCTCGAAATTGAGGAGCTTAAAATCAGATCTGCTGCGGAGTTGGCCAAGGCTAAATCCAATGCTGCACCAATTATGAATTCGTATTGATCCGATACCGAAGCAGCTAATACTCGGGCAAAGGATATCCTTTCTACGATGGAGGCTAAGTTATCAAGTGCCCTTGACCATGCTAGGAGACAATCCCGGAGGATGACCCTCGAGGAGATACATGCTCGCGGCTTCGATCTTTCAGTTGATATTAAAGCGGAGAAGATTTTTGAGGAAGAGGCGTCCGCTCTGCTTTCCGATGAAGATGATTCAGCAAGTGCCTCTGTGAGTGAAGGAGACGGAGATGAGGCACCCGAGAAGATGTGATTCCTGAAGATGCAGCTACCAAGGATGCGACTCCGAAGTAGTTTTAGCTTACTTTATTTTGTTTCCTTGTAATCCTCGCTTGTATAAATATTTCCTGTAATTATCTTTTGGGGATACGAGGGGAACTTTAAATCTCGTATTTGGCTAATGCTGGTTTTAACATTGCTTGTATTCAACATTGCCTTTATTTATAAAAAAAATTTGTTTGAATGACTAGTTCGAGGGATAGTTCGGGGTATTATAAACCCTTAAATCTTTATCGATAGGTACGATAATTTTCAAATCGAGTTTTAAATCAACTTGCTGTGGGCTTGCGATATTGTGAACCTCGAGTCCGAATCGAAATGAAAGCAGAGTCTCGAAGTATAAGTTTTAGGCCCTTAAGCCTTTCGAGGTTGGCCCTTAGGCTCTTATATATCGGCCCTTAGGCTCTTACATATTGGCCCTTAGTCTCTTTAAATTTGGCCGTTTCGGCCTCTAAAAATGGCTATATAGTTTTTCCCTTATTTCAGCTAAAAAGACTTGGTAAAATTTAGGTATGCCTTAGCATGTGTTTTTGTACCCGTTGGGTTTTTTTAAAAGCTCGACGTATCGAAACCTTATTAGTCATTTTGTTTGCATGGACATTCTCAGATGCCTCTTAAGGGTTTTCCGAAGGCTGGTGTTATCGAAGCCTTTCGATTATTCAAAGGCTGTTGTTCGAAGACTCTTGGGGGCCGAATTTATTGAGGCCCCTTATATTTTGCTTTTGCCGAGGGTAGCCTAATTTAACCGGTTTTTACAAAGTGTTTGAAGGCCTTTTAATTTATAGCGGAACTCGGACGTCTCCGAGCCGCATTTTGGCCGTAGCCTTTATATGACCATAGTCTTTAGTATGGCCATAGCCTTCGGGTACGTCACTTGGACTTGTTTCCCGATAACTTTCCGAACTTGTTCGAGAAGTTGAACCCCGAGAATACTGGCCTTGGCCTTGTTTCGAAGGGGTGCCTCTTTGAGCTCTTATTAATTCGAGTCTTTGATGGCAGTCCCCGAGTATTCGGGGTGCTTCTGTGTTTTGGCTCTTACACTGTTTCCCGTAGGACTGTAAGTGTTTAGCTCGTATGAGACACACAGTATTTTTGATATAACCAAGATACTTTTTTAAATAGCTGATACATGCGTACATGTTTTGCCGTTGGGGCTCGATTATTCTATATGGACACGGTTCGTTTGATCATTTGGCCCATTACAACGTCCTCCTATCGAGACCCTCTTAGGCATGAGATATTTTTCCCGAAAATGTAACCTCCGGGGCGATGCCCCCAGTATTCGAGGTTGATTGAAAAGAAGCCTTGAATACTTGTTGACCGTTCTTCGGGTAGCATATAAGTGTTGCCTCGTTAAAAACCTTGCAGGTAAAACCCATTTGGGACAAAATCCGAACTAAGGGAAAAAGAGTGCAACGCATGCTTTATAACCTATGGTGCAGTAAGGGGTATTGTCGAGATCACGAGCCATTGAGAGCTTCCATCGTGTCGTGTCGTAAAACCCTTTATCAACGACTCTAAGGTCTTGCTATCCGCGACCATAGCTTCTCCGAGAACCTTGGCCTGGTCAGAGATGATTTTGATGCCCCGATTTGACATCACGAGGGCCGAGAAACTCAGCTGGGCCAACTTCGAGGGAACATTTCTCTGGGTTCAGCTTCATGTCGTGTTGACTATTTCCTGCAAGTGAATTAAAGTGGTCCGCTGCGCACAGGGACTTAACCAGTCATATCATCAATGTGAGCTTTAATTATTTTACATGTTTATCCTTCGAGCGGAATCCCTGTCATATCAAAGCAATGCGGTCTATGTTATCAACAAAAAACTGAATGAGTTTTTTCCTAAGAGTGGGGACTAATCCCGTTCCCAGGTGTACCTTTCTTTTTAGCGGTTGGCTTGGCAGGATCGGGCTTTTCGAGAAAAACGAGGGTTCGAGGATCCATGGCCTTCGACACTCGAAGTTGTGACTACTACTTAGCCACCTGTTTACCTTTGGAGATAGATGTCTTTGAGGTAAAGGGTTTCGGTGTTGGTACCACTTCCTCGATTGCGAACGTCTCTCTTGCAGCATGCTATTCTCCTTGGACTAATTTCACTCCTTCCTCTGTTGGGAACTTTACCATCTGATGGAGTGTCGAAGGCACTGCCCTCATATTGTGTATCCATGGCCTCCCAAGGAGTGCGTTATATCTCATGTCACCTTTGATGACATGGAACCTGGAGTCTTGTATGGTCCCGGCTACGTTTGCAGGTAAGATAATTTCTCCCCTCGTGGTTTCACTTTCCATGTTGAAGCCATTCAGCACCTGGGACGCAGGTACAACCTGATCTTGTAGGCCGAGTTGTTTCACAACCCTCAATCTGATTATGTTCGCCGAGCTACCTAGATCCACTAAAACACGTTTAACCTGAATTTTATTCAAAAGGATAGAGATACCAGGGCGTCGTTGTAAGGCTGGGATACGTCTTCTGCTTCTTTGTCGCAGAATGATAGAGCGTCCTCGGGCACATAGCTCCGATTCCGTTGTTCCTTTGTGATAGATATTTTAGTATGTTTGAATGTAGGTCCTTGTGAGACGTCTGCTCCACTGATGATCATGTGAATGATGAGCTGAGGTTCTTCGGGTTCATTCTTCCTATTTGCATCTCTTTCTCGGAAATGGTTTTTGGCCCGGTCACTGAGAAGTTCACAAAGATGCCCCTCATTGAATAGTCGAGCTACCTCCTCTCTAAGTTGTCTGGAATCCTCGGTCTTATGCACGTGAGTACCATGGTACTTACACATTACGTTGGGGTTTCTCGGAGAAGGATTTGTCTGTATGGGCTTGGGCCATCTAGTATCTTTAATCTTGCCAATGGCTGAGACGATACTTGAGGCGTCGACACAGAAGTTGTATTCTGATAATTTGGGAGCCTCGACTGGTCCCGAGCGCCTGTCAGACTCGATTTTGCTCACGAATCCCTGGGAGCATTGGCCTCAATCTACTCTTCGATCATTGCGAGGTGCATTATGCCTTGAAACGTTTCTTCTGTCTTCGATGTACGGTTGATATCTTTCTTTGTTAGGCCTTGATACCCGGTATGTGTCCCTCGAGGGATTGTCTGTGAACCTATTTAGGTGAATTAAGCCCGAGAGGGCTCCCAACTGGTCATCCTCGACCCTGATTTTTGACTGATAACGATTGTGCATATCCGACCATGTCATAGCTGGATACTCGATCAAGTTTTGCTTTAGCTATCGAGATGCTACCGAGCTCTTTCATTCAAACCTTGCATAAAGGCCTGGACTGCCCAGTCATCGGAGACCGGGGGTAATTCCATCCTTTCCATCTGAAATTGGGACACGAACTCCCTTAGCATCTCGACATCTCTTTGTTTTATTTTGAAGACGTCCGATTTTCTTGTGGCCACCTTTATGGCCCCGGCGTTCGCTTTTACGAAGGCATCTGCCAACATTGATAATGAAACAATGTAGTTAGGAGCTAAGTTGTGATACCAGATCATAGCTCCTTTTGATAATGTTTCCAAAAACTTCTTTAGCAATACTGACTCGATTTCATCATCGTTCAAGTCATTTCCTTTGATTCCACAAGTGTACGAAGTAATATGCTCATTAGGGTAAGTTGTTCCATTATATTTTGGTATAACGGGCATGCGAAACATCATGGAAATGGGCATCTGAGCCGCACTTGGGGGGAAAGGTTTTTGTATGAATTTTTTGTCATCTAGGCCCTTTAGAACTCGAGGTGCTCCGGGTATCTGGTCTACCTGGGAGTTGTAAGTTTCCACCTTTTTATCGTTGTCTTCTATCTTCTTTTCTCCTGACTTGATTCTTTTAGTCAGTTCCTCTAGCATTTTCATGATCGTGAGGTTAGCCCCGAGCCGCTTTCATCGGGCCTCCTAAGCACTGGTTCATGTTGTGCGTTTACTGGTTTGGCGGTGTTAGGAGCCCTATTCTGAATCTGAAGCTGAGCGATGGCGACTTGCTGAGCTTACAGCATCTCGAATATCACCTGGAGGCTGACACCTCCTTTTCCAATCCCCGCGTTTCCTGGCCTCCGGCTCGGGCTTCCCTGTGTGCGTTCCTTGCGGGGTTTGTGCCTGCCTCCGTGTTTAGAGCGTTGTGGGATCTGATATCAACCGGATCCACATTTGGCACTCCCTCAGGGTTTACGGGTGATACACCGAACCCTATGTCGCTGTTTTCTCTAAGTTCCTCACTGTCGTGAGCAGGCGCATTTTATGTCCTAGACATGATTAAGCCTGAAATAAAATAATCTTTGACAAGAAAAAGTGTGAAGAATAACATACGTTATCAGAAAACTAGCACTAAAATAATGACTATTATCTTTAGCCCCACGGTGGGCGCCAAACTGCTTACCTCGAAAAATGTGAGTAACAATTAAAGATAATTTGTGGTTTTAAAGATACGTGATATATTCTAATACTAGTGATTATATGAGTAATATTGAGCTTAAATAAGAAGAAATAATGAACCAAATCAATGTTATTATAACAATAGGGGCCTCGAGATCGTCTATCCAGGGACCTCGAGGTCAGCTAAGACCATAAAGTATGAACAATAAAGTAAAGGCAAAAAAGCTGAAGAATAATTGCTGAGCACGTTAAACAAGAGAAGAATAAGAATGTTCTATTGCAGTGAATGGTCCTTCCATTACAAAATGATTGGGGTCCCCTTTCTATAGGAGGAGAAAACACCAATATAGTACCTTGCTCATAAAGTTAAAGAATTCTATTGGTAAAGGTGTATAACGGCCTAGTACGGACCTGTACAACTTCCTACAACCCTTATCGTATAATTAATGCCCAAATCCATGTGTCCTTGAGAAATTCCCGCTCTTTCTTGATTGACTTCGAGACAATGCTGCTCTCGATGTAATCCATGCTAGGCATTCGATCAGCTTCCTCGAGGTAGGTGTCCCTTAGCCAAAAACGACAACCACTCCGAGTCTCCCGGGCTCAGGCCTATAGCCCGATTTAAGACTTCAAAATCGTACTCCTCGAATTTTACCGTAAACATCGTGGTGTCATTTTTGACTTGTGTGCAAAATTTGAGGTCATCCGGACGTGGGTTGGCGGGTTTCGGCATCGATTGTGGAATTCGGAAGTTTAGAAGTTCTTAGTCTTGAATCCAAGTGTAAATTGGCGTATGATGTTGTTGGATATGTTGGTATGTTTGGTTGATGTCTCGAGGGGCTCGGGTTGATTTTGGGTCATTAACAGAACAAGATTGAAGTTTGATGGATTGCAGAAGTGGTCTAGTTCCGGTGTTTTCTAACCTTTAGTGGGGAGCCCGCAGGTGCGAACCGCAAAAGCGAGGAGGTGCTCGCAGGTGCGGGCAAGAGTTGTTTGGTCATGAAGCGCAGGTGCGAGGGTTGGTATGCATTTGCATAAGCGCAGATGCGAGAGGCGAAGCACAGATGCGGAAAAAGGAAAAGGAGGTAAAGATCGCAGAAGCGGGCGGGGCCCGCAGGTGCTTGTGATCAACCGCAGATACGGACTCTGAGAACTTAAGTTGGATCCGCACCTGCGATAATTTTCCGTATGTGCGGCATCGCAGAAGCGATATTTGGACTACATGTGCGGTATTGCTGGGCAGAAACATATAAAAATGGGACATTGATATTTTTCACCATTTTCACATTTTGGACTTGGGCTTAGGCGATTTTGGAGAGGATTCTCGTGGGGATTTAAGAAGTAAGCATCTTGTACTCATTTTTTATCATAAATCTTATTTCCCCATTGTTTTTCCCACCTAGATTGTGTGGTGTTGAGGTGAAATTTGGGGATTTAGGGCTTGAGAATTGGAGATTAGATTTTGAGGATTTGAGTGACCAAATGAGGTCGGATTTTGATAAATTTGGTATGGTTAGACTCGTGAGTGAATGGGCTTTCGAGTTTTATATATTTTGTCGGATTTCAAGATGTGGGCTCGGGGGCCGAGTTTGAGCCGATTTTGGATTTTAGTTATGAATTTGGAATTTTTCTTGTGGAATTGATTCCTTTAGCCTATATTGATTGTATTGTATTGCTTGTGGCTAGATTCGGGGCGTTCGGAGGCCGAGTCGAGAGGCAAGGGCATTGCGAAGTATGATTTTTGCTCGTTTTAAAGTAAGTAACGCTTTCAAACTTGGTTCTGAGGGTTCGAAACCCTGAACTACGTGTTATGTGGTTAGTATTGAGGTGACGCACATGCCAAGTGACGGGCGTGCGGGCGTGCACCGTGAGAATCACCCTGGTTCATTCCATGGCATCGTCTAATGACTCTTTCTTGTTGATATCTGATTTTCCATTATGTGATAAAGTAATTGAGCTATAAAGCAGGCTAGATATCATGTTAGGCTTCACGCCGATACTGTGGGGACCCCTAGTGGTCGTTTTTTGCTGTCATTTCACTAATTTCACTGTTATTTTATACTCAGTCATATTCATTATTTCATATCATATCTTAGTCTATGTTGTTATTATTGGCATAGCATATCATTGTCTCCGGGCTAGTTTCTATGACATTGTGAGCCCGTGGGTGAGACTGGACAGTGATGACTGAGTGAGGCCGAGAGCCTGATTATAAGTGACAGTTATGGGGTCGGGTTGCACGCCGCATCAGTTATATTGATTATGATAGCGCTTGGACCGTAGGAGCCCCTCCGGAGTCTGCACACCCCTAGTGGGCGTGGATGATATTATTGAGGGATGGATTTCCTTGGACATGGATTTTTCCGAAATATTGATATCTGGAGTTGGATTACCCTTTTTCCTCGATACTCGGTGACTCACAATTAGTGTTGTATATGTTCCGGGATGGATTTTGCTGGGTCGAACGGCCATATTTAGTAGCGAGTGGTTGAGCACTTGAGAGTGGGAGTACATTGTGTATTTCACACAGTCGATGCATTTGCATGCAGATGTAGCAGATTTTTATTCCTTACCTATTTCTTATCTGCTCTAATTTAGTATTTCAGTTGTCAATTAAACTGAAAGCATGCCTACGTTTCTATACGTTATCTTTACTATATCTGTTGAGTTTGAGTCCGTCACTACCTTTCAGTCCATAGCTTGGACTCGTTACTTACTGTGTTGGTGTACTCACGTTACCCCCTGCACTTTATGTGCAGATCGAGGCACTTTTGGTCCCAGTGGAAGCTGTTGATCGAGGCTTCAGGCTTTAGGAGAGTATCGAGGTATTTGCACGGCGTTCGCAGGCCTTAACTCTCCATCTCTATCTCTAGATGTATTTCAGTTGTTTCCTTAAAAGTTGTAATAGACTATGTTCTCCTTTAGATGCTCATGCACTCAGTGATACCCTGGTTTTGGGCTGGATTGTATTTTGTCTTGGAATTTGTTTTGTTTCGAATAGTTTCTTTAAATGTTAAAAGCTTCCGTTAATATTTTCAAACTATTGTTTTTGTATTGGTTATAGAGTTGAGGCTGGCCTAGTTCCACGATAGGCGCCATCATGACGGGTCGGGTTTTGGGTCGTGACAAGTTGGTATCAGAGCCTAGGTTACATAGGTCTTACGAGTCACGAGCGGGTTTAGTAGAGTCTTGCAGATCGGTACGGAGACATCTATACTTATCTTCGATAGGCTGCAGAACCTTTAGGAAACCTTCATAATCTTGAATTCTTGTCATGCGAATCGGTTGATTCTAGTAACTAAACTTTGGTTATTCTATTCTCTCACAGATGGAGGACACGTACTACCAAACAGGACGGATAGCCCCTAGTGCCACCAGTCAGGGCCGCGAGAGGCCGAGGTCGCGATAGAGGTCGTGGTAGAGCTAGAGGTGAAGCTCGCACCGCAGCTAGGGCAGCACTAGCAGATCCACCAACTGCCCCAGTTCGGGATCAGGTCCCAGTTGTAGATGCCCCAGCGAGACTAGCCCAGGCACCAGTTGTGCCTATTGTTATCCCAGGCTTACAGGAGGCCTTAGCTGAGATTTTGATCATGTGCACCATTCTTGCTCAGGCGGTCTCTGTTCCGGCCACAACAGCCACTTCATAGGACGGGGGAGGCACTCAGACTCCCGCCGCCCACACACCCGAGCAGGTTGTTCAGGGACTTCAGACACCGGGGGCACCACCAGCCCAGCCGGTTGTAGCGGCTCAGGACTATGTGGTTCTTGCCATGCCTGATGATGAGCAGCGTAGATTGGAGAGGTTTGGTAGACTTTAGCCTCCGATTTTTAGTGGTGCAGAGGGCGAGGATGCCCAGGGTTTCTTGGATAAGTGTCAGAGGATTCTCTGTATAGCAGGTATTTTGGAGACCAGTGGGGCCTCGTTTACTACTTTTCAATTCTCTGGAGTTGCCTTCACTTGGTGGGAGGCTTATGAGAGGCGTAGGTTGGTTGGTGCGGCGCCCCTTACATGGCAGCAATTCTCCATTCTCTTCCTAGAGAAGTATGTGCCGCAGTCCAGTAGAGAGGAGCTGCGTAGGCAGTTTGAGCAGTTGCATCAGGATGATATGACTGTGATGCAGTATGAGATGAGATTGTCTGAGTTGGCCCATCATGCTATCTTGTTGTTTCCCACAGATAGGGAGAGGATCAGGAGGTTCATTGATGGCCTCACACATCAGCTATGGATTCTTCTAACTAGAGATAGGGTGTATGGTGCTTATTTTGAGGAGGTTGTTGACATTGCTCGAGATATAGAGTCAGTTCTCCACTAGGAGAAAGTAGAGAGAGAGGCCAAGAGGCCTCGTGGATCTGGTAGTTTTGGTGGTGTTCCTTCGGGAGGTCAGTTTCACCATGGCAGGGGTCGTCCCTTCAGGCATGCTCAGACAGCTCGTCCAGCTCACCATGGCGCATCATCTGGCCATGGTTCTCACAGTTCTCAGCAAGGCCACTCATCTCTCAGTGCCTTTCCAGCTCACAGTTCATCTCATGCACCATTAGCTCAGGGTTCAACGATGCCTGGTCCTTCTAGCCGGTATCCTGGTGCTCGGGGCACCCATCAGTCCTCATTGCCAGTGTCCGGTAGAGGTTGCTTTGAGTGTGGAGATTTGGGTCATATGAAGAGGTTTTGTCCCCGCCTTACTGGTGGTTCATCCCAGCAGAGGACTCAGCCTTTGACATCAGCACCAGTTACTTCACCACCTGCCCAATCAGCTCGGGGTGGAGGTCTATCAGCTATGGGTCTCCCTAGAGGGGGAGGTCGATCAGGTAGCGGTCAGGCTCGTTTATGTACACTCCCTGCCAGACCATATGGTATTGCTTCAGATGTTGTGATCACAGGTATTATCTAAGTTTGTAGGGATTCCTCTGTATTATTTGATCTTGGTTCCACTTTTTCATATGTGTCATCGTATTTTTCTAATTATTTGCATACACCCCGCGAGTCTCTAGTTTCTTCTGTTCATGTATCTACACCGGTGGGCAATACTATTAATGTGGACCATGTATATCGATCAAGTGTAGTGACTATTGGGTACTAGAGACTAGAGTGGTTCTGTTGTTGCTTAGTATGGTTGACTTTGATGTGATATTGGGAATGGATTGGTTGCCTCCAAGTCATGTTATTCTGGACTGCCACGCTAAGACGGTGACGTTGGCTATGCTTGGAGTGCCACGGATTGTGTGGCGAGGTTCGTTGAATTATGTTCCCAGTAGAGTGATTTCATTCTTGAAGGCCCAGCAGATGGTAGGGAAGGGTTGTCTTTCTTATTTGGCTTTTGTGAGGGACGTCTGTGTAGAGACTCCTACTATTGATTTAGTTTCGGTGGTGAGGGATTTATTGGATGTGTTTCCTGCAGACCTGCCGGGCATGCCGTCGGACATGGATATTGACTTCGGTACTAATTTGGTGCCGGGCACTCAGCCCATTTCTATTCCACCGTATCGTATGGCACTGGCGGAGTTAAAGGAATTGAAGGAATAGCTTCAGGAACTCCTTGATAAGGGGTTTATTCGGCCTAGTATGTCACCTTGGGTTGCACCAGTTCTATTTCTGAAGAATAAGGAAGGCACCATGAGAATGTGCATTGATTACGGGCAATTTAAGAAAGTCACAATCAAGAACAAGTATCGCATACCTCGTATTGATGATTTATTTGACCAGCTTCACGGAGCGAGGGTGTTCTCCAAGATTGATTTAAGTTCAGGGTATCACTAGTTGAAGATTAGGGACTCGGACATTCTTAAGATAGCTTTCAGGACCCGATTGGTCATTATAAGTTCCTTGTGATGTCTTTTGGGCTTACCAATGCCCCAGCAGTGTTCATGCATTTGATGAACATTGTGTTACAGCCTTATCTCGACTCGTTTGTTATTGTATTGATTGATGATATGGTATACTCCCGTAGCTAGAAGGACCCAGCATTTGCGGATTGTGTTGCAGTGGTTGAGGGAGGAGAAGCTTTATGCTAAGTTCTCCAAGTGTGTGTTTTGGCTCAGTTCAGTTGCGTTCTTGGGGCACGCGGTGTCCAATGAGGGTATTCAGGTGGATCAGAAGAAGATAGAGGTGGTCCAGAGTTGGCCCAGATCGTCCTCAGCCACAGAGATTCGTAGCTTTCTTGGTTTGGCGGGTTATTACTACCGGTTCGTTCAGGGTTTCTCGTCTATTGCATCTTGACCAAATTGACCCAAAAAGGTGCTCCTTTCAAGTGGTCAAATGAGTGTGAGGCGAGCTTTCAGAAGCTCAAGACTACCTTCACTACAGCTTCAGTTCTAGTTCTACCATCAGCTTCTGTTTCATATTCATTATATTGTGATGCTTCTCGGATCTCCATTGGGTGTGTCTTTATGCAGGAGAATAGAGTGATTGCATATGTTTCTCGCCAGTTGAAGCCCCATGAGAAAAACAACCCTATTCATGATTTACAGTTGGCTGCCATTGTTCAAGCATTGAAGATTTGGAGGCACTATCTCTATAGTGTGTCTTGTGAGGTGTTTACTGATCATCATAGCCTCCAACACTTGTTCAAATAGAAGGATCTCAATTTGAGGCAGCGGAGATGGTAGGAGCTGCTAAAGGACTATGATATCACTATTTTGTATCATCCGGGGAAGGCCAATGTGGTGGCCGATGCCTTGAGTATGAAGGCAGAGAGTATGGGCAGTCTTGAATTTATTCCTGTTGGTGAGAGGCCTCATGCAGTTGATGTTCCGGCTTTGGCCAATCGGTTTGTGAGATTGGATATTTTGGAGCTCGGTCGGGTCCTAGCTTGTGTGATTTCTCGGTCTTCCTTGTTTGATCGCATCATAGAGCATTAGTATGATGGTCCTCATTTGTTTGTCCTCAAGGATAGGGTTCAGCATTGTGATGCCTGAGATGTCACTATTGGTGATGACTAGGTATTGAGGATGCAGGGCCGGATAGGTGTGCCCAATGTAGATGGGCTTCGAGAGTTAATCCTAGAGGAGGCCCACAACTCGCGGTATTCAATCCATCCGGGTGCCGCAAAGATGTATTAGGATTTAAGACAGCACTATTGGTGGAGGAGGATAAAGAAAGATACACTAGTGTTTGTAGCTCGGTGTCTCAACTATCAGCAGGTGAAATATAAGCATCAAAGGTCGGGTGGCTTGCTTCAGCAGACAGAGATTCCGGAGTGGAAATGGGAGCAGATCACCATGGATTTCGTAGTTGGGCTCCCACCGACTTTGAGGAAGTTCGATGCTATTTGGGTGATTCTGGATCGGCTGACTAAGTCTGCGCACTTCATTCCTGTGAGCACTGCCTATTCTTCAGAGTGGTTGGCTGAGATTTACATCAGAGAGATCGTTCGCCTTCATGGCGTGCCAGTTTCTATCATATCAGACAGAAGCACGCAGTTTGCATCGCAGTTCTGGAGGGTCGTGCAGCGAGAGTTGTGCACTCATGTTGAGTTGAGCACAACATTTCACCCTCAGACGGAAGGACAGTCCGAGCGCACTATTCTTATATTGGAGGACATGCGCGCTTGTGTCATTGATTTTAGGGGTTCATGGGACCAGTTTCTGCCACTCACGGAGTTTGGTTACAACAACAGTTATCAGTCAAGTATTCAGATGGCTCCGTATGAGGCTTTATATGGGAGGCAGTGTAGATCTCAAGTGGGTTGGTTTGAGCCGGGTGAGGCTAGGCTTTTGGGCACAGACTTAGTTCAGGATGCATTGGATAAGGTGAAATTGATTCAGGAGCGGCTTCACATGGCGCAGTTAAGACAAAAGAGTTATGCCGACAGAAAGGTCCGTGATGTGTCTTACATGGTTGGAGAGAAGGTTTTGCTGAAGGTTTCACCCATATGAGGTTTCACTTGAGTCCTCGGTTTATTAGGCCGTTTGAGGTGCTTCGGAGGACTGGGGAGGTGGAATATGAGCTTGCTTTGCCACCTAGCTTGTCGGGTGTGCATCCGATATTTCATGTTTCTATGCTTCAGAAGTATGTCAGCGATCCATCTCATGTTTTGGACTTCAGCATGGTTCAGTTGGATGGTGATTTGACTTATGATGTGGAGCCAATGGCTATTTTGGAGCAACAGGTCCAAAAGTTAAGATCAAAGGATATAGCTTCAGTAAAAGTGCATTAGAGAGGTCAGCCCGTGGAGGAGGCAACTTGGGAGACCAAGCAGGAGATGCGGAGCATATATCCGCAGCTATTTGAGACTTCAGGTATGTTTCTAGACCCGTTTGAGGACGAACGTTTGTTTAAGAGGTGGAGGATATAACGACCCGGTCGGTCGTTCCGAGAGTTATAGCCTTGTTCTCCCATTTCTTGCTTCTTTTGTGTTTTCAGTTGTATTTTGACTTATTGGGTTAGTCGGTTCGGGTCCGGAGTGGTTTTGGAGCAAATTGAGACACTTAGTCTCTTATGAGAAGGTTTAAGTTGGAAGAGTTGACTGGATGTTGACTTATGTGTAAACAACCTCGGATTTGAATTTTGATGGTTCCACTAGCTCCGTTTAGTGATTTTAGACTTAGGAGCGTGTCCGGAATGTGATTTGGAAGTCCGTAGTAGAATTAAGCTTGAATTGGCAAAAGTTGGAATTTTGGCGATTTTGGTCGGCGGTGAAAATTTTGATATCGGGGTCGGATTGGATTTATGGAAGTTGGAGTAGGTCTGTGGTGTCATTTTTGACTTGTGTACGAAATTTGAGGTCATTCGGTTGTGGTTTGGTGGGTTTCAGCATTGGTTATGGAATTCGGAAGTTTAAAAGTTCTTAGGCTTGAATCTAAGTGTATATTGGTGTATGATGTTGTTGTATATGTTGGTATGTTTGGTTGAGGTCCCGAAGGCCTCGGGTTGATTTTGGGTGGTTAACGAAACAAGATGAAGTTTGATGGTGTATACGGTAAAATCAGGGAAGGCCGATTTTAAAGCATCTATGGTATTTTAAGCCCGGCCTCGATGGGCTGGAAACACGGTCGAAGGCTCGTCCCCGAAGCACTCGCCTCGAGAGGATATATTGTATATTCATCACAGCGTACCTCGAGGCAGCATGAAAATCGACGACCGACATGGAAAGGCGGGAAATTTCCGAGGGCACGTGATTAGAACTGACAGAGTCTGCGAGAAATAGTACAAATCCGTACTAACCCATTATACAGTTGTACCAATAGCATTTCCTCGTCATTATTAGACATGTACTATTTTGGGATTCCACCCTCCTATATAAAGGGGACCCTTGTCATTTTGTAAAACAGATGAATATTGATGACAATAGAATATTCTCTGCTTTTCTTGCCTAAACGTGTTCAACAATTGCTCTATAGATTTATTGCTTGTTCATTCAGTGCTCATTTATTGTTATTCATTTATTGCCTATTGTTAACCGCAAAAGGATATCTTCAAGACCTTCGTTATCATTGTTTCTTCATCAATTGTTCATTGCTAAATGCCTTAACTAGGCCTCGAAGCCCCTGTTACAGCCAGCTCGAGGCCCAGCCTTGCGACAGCATTGGTTTGCATATCTTGTTTCTCTTTACTTACACATAGCATCTATTGCCTAACAACTAGTATTGAAATAAATCACATATTTTTGGAACCATACAATCAAATATAATTGTTAATACCATTTTCAAGGTAAACAGATGGATTGCTGAAGAGGTCTGGTTCTGGTGTTTTCGCACCTGCGGTGGGGAGCCTGCAGGTGCGAACCGCAAAAGCGAGGAGGTGCTCACAGGTGCGGGCAAGAGTGGATTGGTCTGGAAGCGCAGGTTCGAAGGTTGGTACGCATTTGCGTAAGCACGGATGAGGGAGGCAAAGCACAGATGCGGAAAAAGGCGAAGGAGGCAAGGATCGCAGAAGCGGGCAGGGCCCGCAGGTGCGTGTGATCAACCGCAGATGTGGACTCTGAGAACTTAAGTGGGATCCGTACCTGCGATGTATTTCCCGCAGGTTCAGCGTCACAGAAGAGACATTTGGACCGCGGGTGCGGTATTGATGGGCAGAAAAATATAAAAACGGGACTTTGAGATTTTTCACAATTTTCACATTTTGGACTAGGGCTTAGGCGATTTTGGAGAGGATTTTCGTGGGGATTTCAGAGGTAAGCATCTTTTACTCATTTTTTATCATAAATCTTGTTTCCCCACCTAGATTGTGTGGTGTTGAGGTGAAATTTGGGGATTTAGGGCTTGAGAATTAGAGAGTGGATTTTGAGGATTTGAGTGACCAAATGAGGTCGGATTTTGATAAATTTGGTACGGTTAGACTCGTGAGTGAATGGGCTTATGGATTTTTTAACTTTTGTCGTATTTCGAGACGTGCTTCCGGGGACCGGGTTTGAGCCGATTTCGGATTTTGGCTATGAATTTGGTGTTTTTCTTGTGAAATTGATTCCTTTAGCCTTTATTGATCCTACTGTAATGTTTGTGGCTAGATTCGGGGCTTTTGGAGGACGACTCAAGAGGCAAGGGCATTGCGGAATAGGATTTTTGCTCGATTTAAGGTAATTAACGCTTTCAAACTTGGTTCTGAGGGTTTGAAACTCCGAACTACGTGTTATGTGGTTAGTATTGAGGTGATACACATGCCAAGTGATGGTCGTGCGAGCGTGCACCGTGAGAATCGTGACCTGGTTCATTCCATGGCATCGTTTAATGACTCTTTCTTGTTGATATTCGATTTTCCATCATGAGATAAAGTAACTGAGTTGTAAAGCATGCTAGATATCATGTTAGGGCTTCACGCCGATACTGTGGCGACCCCTAGTGGTTGTTTCTTGTTGTCATTTCACTAATTTCACTGTTATTATGTACCCGGTCATATTCATGCATGTCATATCATATCTCAGTCTAAGTTGTTATTATTTGCATAGCATATCATTGTTTTCGGGCTAGTTTTTATGATGTTGTGAGCCCGTGGGTCAGACTAGACAGTGATGACTGAGTGAGGCTGAGAGCCTGATTATGAGTAACAGTTATGGGTTCGGGCTACATGCCGTAGCAGTTATATTTATTATGATAGCGCTTGAACTGTAGAAGCCCCTCCGGAGTTTGCATACCCCTAGTGGGCTCGGATGATATTATTGAGGGATGGATTTTTCAGGACATGGATTTGTCCGAAGTATTGATGTTTGGAGATGGATTTCTCCATAGGGTTGGATTACCCTTCCTCCTTTAGATGCTCTTGCACTCAGTGACACCCTGGTTTTGGGCTAGATTGTATCTTGTCTTGGAATTTCTTATGTTTCAAATAGTTTCTTTAAATTTTAAAAGATCCCTTAAATGTTTCAAACTTATTGTTGTTGTGTTGGTTATTGAGTTAACGCTGGCCTAGTTCCACGATACGCACCATCACGACGGGTTGGGTTTTGTGTCGTAACAACATATCACACACATTCACATATAAATATTGAGTTGGAGCACATAACTGGCTCTCAGGAATATTTTGATAATTTTGCCATGGGTGGTTTCCTCCACAATATGCATAAGGAGGATCAAAAGAAGAATTACCAAAATCAAAACTTTCATAATTCTAAGATGCCATGTTATCTCAAATAAAAATAAAAATAAAATAAAATGAAAGTTCAAACATGACACCAAGCAATATTTACAGCTACAGCTACACCGTTAGTTCCTCGGCAAAGGCGCCAAAAATTGATCACGCCCAATTATGCTTCCTAAGAGGTCTGGCGAACATTGCAAATATAATCCGGTTTACAAGTTTGGAGTTGAATCCCGCAGAGAATTAAGGTTTAGCTACAACTGTTTATTATCACCGAGAATACAAGTTTCAACAAATTTTGACGTTATAAAGATTGTGATTTTATTTCTAACTAATTAAAATAGTAAATTATCAACTAATGTACTAAGAGTTAGAGAAAAGATGGAGGTCTAGAGTTATGATTTTTCTAATTGTCGGAATCTTTCCCGCTATGTCTTATATAATTTAGCCTAATTATTCTCTACCGATCGTGGGTACTTCGGGTGTCGTAGTTCTCTCTCGAGCAACTATATATTTTAGTAGACATATTCTCTCGAACCACGTTATCTAGCACTAATTCACAGCTCACTACGTTCGAACCAAGGTTTTGTTATCTCTAATCCTGCCTTTAAACCCTCCGTATTGATGTCTCGTATATGTTAGGAGTGATGTTGTTCAACAACAACCTAAATGCTTGCCCTTTCTCAAGCAATACACACTAAATAGACACAGTCAATTGATGGTCATTCAATCAACAACAAACACGTAGTTGAACAATTAGAGAAATCTAACGGCTCAATTATATAAAAACATAAAAAGAATTTATCCTACAAAAGGATTCATCAAAACCCTAGTTAACAAATTAGCTATTCATAGTCATGCTAACAATCATAATAATAATTGAAAGCATTAAAATACAGATTAAGGAAGAACGGAAGAGAAAACTCTTGTGATTCGTTGCTTCCAAGTATTCCCGAAACCTTTTTGCTTCTCCAATAATGTCACCCCGTTAAGAAATAGGTTTAGATCCCCTTTTATACATATTGGGGGCGTGTAGGGTCGAAAATACCAAGTCCTATCCGAATTAGGACGAAATTTGTCCTTGGCCGTCTCGCTTGGTGCATGGCGCCAACCTGGACACCGAGATTTTTCCTCATCTATGCTATTCTGCCATTGGCGTTTTGGTTGGTGCTTGGCGTCAACCTGGGCACCAAAACCATACTCCCTCAAAATTCTTCTGTTTTTACTTCTGTTTACATGCAAGCTTGCCAAATCACTTCAAATTGACTCCTACACATATAAATACCATTATTAAGATCGAGTCACAAATATTCACGCCAAAGTTAACAATATTGAGCTATAATGCAAGGCAAATTACATGCAAAAACATGAATTTTTAGCCTACCATCACATGGTTAAGGGTTAAAGAGTGTATATGTAAAACATGTGTTTTACTCATTGACTTGGTGTAAACATCCACGCGAGTAAAATTATAAAGAAATAACATCTTAATTAACAAAATAAAAGCTAGGATAGCCAATCAACTTAATTAATAACATATAAAATCAATCAGCAAATGAAAGATAAAAAGTAGTACGAGTAGAAGATTCCATTTTCTCAACAGTTTTTGGTGCAGAAAGAATTTTATAGTTACACGGTCACACCACTTTTTGGAAATAAGCTAATTGATTGATGTGGCCAAATGCAAATTCATATGGAGCCCAAGAATACACATGACTTTGTATTTGTGAAAGAATTGACAATGACAGGAACCATAGAAAGAATGAAGTGTAAATGGACCACAACTTTCATTTGTGAATTTTTAACTAAACTCGTGACTAAAGGTTGTTATGTAGCTGTTGAGGACGTGGCAGACCATATTCCCTTGAAAAGAACACTAGGGAAAGTTACCTTTTTTCCCTCACTCGGTGTTTGATATTTGCATTAGAGATCCGGCTAATTCAGTCTCACGCAGCATGAGGCTCATTAATAAGGAAAAAGCACTCCATACAGAATTCTTTCATTCACAAGGTTCGAGCCCAAAATTTCTAATTATGAATGAAGAGATTCTATTCATCCCACCTCAGTCTTTTATAAGTACATACTAATAAAGGTTACTTCTTAGTTATAAACTTGTGATGGCCTAATTTATCTTAGTTTCTTTTTATTTCTCACGGCCTATAGGTATATTATCATTTCATTATTTACGTTCTTTTTAGTATTCTTTCTTCAAAAATTATTTCTCTGCTAGTTAAAAATGTAAGAAATTGTTTATTAAGTAGAGGCATTTTCTTCACCTTCTTTTGTAACGATCCGGTCGGTCGTTTCGCGAGTTATAGCCACGTTTCCCCTATTTCTGCTTCCTTTTGTGTTCTTCAGCTATATTTTTATCGTATCGCGTTGGTTATTTCGGGTCCAGAGTGGTTCCAGAGTGGAATGAGACACTTAGTCTCCTATTTAGAAGTTTAAGTAGGAAAAGTCAACTGGATGTTGACTTACGAATAAACGATCTCGGGTTTGGATTTTTGTTGTTTGTTTACCACTGTTAGGCACTTTTGGACTTAAGAGCGCGTCCGGAATGTCATTTGGAGGTCCGTGGTAGAATTAGACATGAATTGGCGAAAGTTGGAATTTTGGTGATTTTGGTCGGTAGTGGAAATTTTGATATCGGGGTCGGAATGAAATTTTAGAAGTTGGAGTAGGTTCGTAGTATCATTTGTGACGTGTCTGCAAAATTTTAGGTCATTCGGAGGTGATTTAGTAGGTTTCAGCGTCGTTTGCGGATTGGAAGTTTAGAAGTTCTTAGGCTTGAATCCGAGGGTAATTTGGTGTTTTGATGTTGTTTTGAGCATTCCGAAGGTTCGACTAAGTTTGTATGTTGATATGTGACTTGTTGGTATGTTTGGTAGATGTCCCGAGGGGATCGGGATGATTTCGGATGGTTAACGGAGAGTTTGGAACTTGGAAAATGCAACTGAAGTTGCTAGTTCTGTGTTAACCGCACCTGCGGAGTGGGAACGCAGGTGCGAGGACTACAGATGCGGAAGTGGAGCGCAGATACGGAGTATCATCTAGAAGGAAAAACCATAGAAGCGGGCAAGGCCCGCAGGTGCGCATCCGCATGTGCGATATTTGGGCCGCAGATGTAGATTTTGAGGAGTAAGTGGAATCGGCACCTGCAATGGTTTTTTCGCAGGTGCGGCGTCGCAGAAGCGTGTATTTTGACCGCAGGCACGGTTTTGCTGGGCAGAACCTATAAATTGAAGACGTCGCGAATTTTGCTCATTTCCACCATTTTTTAAGACAGGTTTTGGAGCTTTTGGGGCAATTTTGAAGAGGGATTCAAGGGATTATCAGTGAGGTAAGTTTCTTGAGCGATAATACTCGTATATGTGGTGATTTCCCGTTGTTTAACATGTAATTAGTGAAGATTAGGGGTGAAAATGAGGGGTTAGAACTTGGGATTTTTGAGAGTTTGATTTGAGGATTTGAGGGATTTGATGTCGGATTTTGATGAATTTGGTATAGGCAGACTCGTGAGTGAATGAGCTTTCAGGTTATGTGACTTTTGTCGAATTTCGAGACGTGGGCCCGGGGGCCACGTTTGAGTGGATTTCAGGATTTGTGTCTAATTTGATAGTTTTTCTTGTGGAATTCATTCCATTAGCACATATTGATGGTACCATACTGATTGTGAATAGATTCGGAGCATTTCGAGACTGAGTCGAGGGGAAAGAGCATCGCGGACGCAAATTGAGGTGATGTACATGCTAGGTGACGAGCGTGTGAGCGTGCACCGTTAGGGATTGTGACTTGGTCCATCCCGCACCTACTGTAAAGTTGAATATTTTGTTGAAACTACATGCTTCTTACGTGTTCTAGAAAGAATTTCTGTAAATCGGGCCGGATGCCATATTTAGGCCTTATGCCAGTGTTGTTTGGACCCTTAGAGGTCTTTTACTACTATCCTCTCATTCTTTTCGATTGGTAATCTATACTCAGTCATGTTTACACTTATTTACTGCATAACTCAGTCTCTATTACTTCGTTTTGATGTATCATAAAAATGTTGTTTTGGTTGAATGCCTTGTTTTAGTGATTTATGACTGAGTGAGGCTATTTATGACTCAGGGCCTGATTTGTGAGGATATTTACGGGACCAGGCTGCACGATGCAGTATGTTTTACTGATTTATGATTGATTGCCGAGGGCCTGATTTGTTAGGATATATATGGGATCGGGTTGCACGTCGCATCATCTTTTACTGATTTATGACTGAGTGAGGCCGAGGGACTGATTTGAAAGGATATATATGGGATCGGGCGGCACATTGGAGCATGTTTTACTGATTTTGACTAAGCGACGCCGAGGGCCTAGTTTCTGAAGATATATATGAGATCGGCTTGCACGCCGCAACATGTTTTACTGATTCATGACTGTGTGAGGCTGAGGGCCTGATTGATTTATGCCATGATTGGCTTGTTATAGCGCTTGGGTTGAAGGCTCTGCACACCCCCAGTGAGCGCAGGTACCTACTGAGTGCGAGTGCGAGTGCCGAGTGACTGGGATGCATGAGTGATGGTGAGGTATGCCCGAGGGGCTGTATACAAGTGACTGTGAGGTTTGCCCGAGGGGCTATATACAAGTGATGTTTTGCTCAATGGGCGGCTTATGATTGCATCATTTTTGCTTACCTTTGCATTGATCCTTGTTGAAAACTGTTGAGAAATATCTTTAGGAAAAACTTCACATTCTTGAATTCTTGTCGTGCGAATCAGTTGATTCTGGTAACTAAACTTCTATTATTCTATTCTCTCACAGATGGTGAGGACACGTGCTACTAGTCAGGACGAATGGCCACAAGTACCACCAGTTAGGGCCACAGAGGCCGAAGTCGTGGGCGAGGCAATGGTAGGGGAAGGGGTGTAGCCCCACAGCAGCTAGGGCAGCACCTACAGAGCCACCAGCCGCCCTAGTTCATGATCAGGTCCCAATTGTGTATGCTCCAGCAGGACCAGCCCAGGCAGTGGCTGTGCCTATTGTTATCTCAGGTCTTCAGGAGACATTAGCTCAGATTCTGATCATGTGCACCAGTATTGCTTAGGAGGTTGCTATTTCTACCACATTAGCTACTTCCCAGGCCGGGGGAGGAACTCAGACTCCCCCTGCCCGTACACCCGAACAGGTTGTTCAAGGACTTCATACACCGGAGGCACCACCAGCCCAGCCGGTTGCACCTGCTCGGGATTATGTGGTACCAGTCATACCTGATGACGAGCAGCATAGATTGGAGAGGTTTGGTAGACTTCAGCCTCCGACTTTCAATGGTACAGAGGGCGAGGTTGCCCAGGGTTTCTTGGACAAGTGTTAGAGGATTCTACGTATAACGGGTATTTTGGAGACTAGTGGGGTCTCGTTCACTACATTTCAGTTCTCGGGAGATGCCTTTACTTGGTGGGAGGCTTATGAGAGGCGTAGGCCTGTCGGTGTAGCGCCCCTTACCTGGTAGCAGATCCCCATTCTCTTTCCGGAGATGTATGTGCCGCTGTCCCGCAGAGAGGAGTTGCGCAGACAGTTCTAGCTGTTGTGTCAAGATAATATGACTGTGATGCAGTATGAGATGAGGTTCTCTGAGATAGCCCATCATGCTATTTGGTTAGTTCCCACAGACAGAGAGAGGGTTAGGAGGTTCATTGATGGCCTTACATATCAGCTGCAGATTCTTATGACTAGAGAGAGGGTGTATGGTGCTTCTTTGAGGAGGTTGTTGACATTGCTCGGGATATAGAGTTGATCCGTCGTCAGGAGCGAGTGGAGAGGAAGGCCAAGAGGCCTCGTGGATCCGGTAGTGTTGGTGGTGCTTGTCATGGGGGTCAATTTTAGCACGGCAGAGGCGGCCATTCAGGCATGCTCAGTCTGCTCGCCTAATTCATCGTGGGGCATCATCAGGCCATGGTTCCCACAGTTCTCATTAGGGCCATTTATCACTTAGTTCCCTCCCAGCCGAAAGCTCGTCCCGTGCTCCATCAGTTCAGGGCTCCTCCATGCCATGTTCTTCTACTAGTTATCCCGGTGCTAGGGGTTCCCTTCAGTCCCTATCACTAGCATCAACGGATTGTTTTGAGTGTGGGGATTTTGGGCATATGTGGAGGCAGTTTCCTCATCGTCAGGGGGGTCCGCCTCAGTAGAGGAGCCAGCCATCGATTTCAGCATCAGTTACTTCACCACTAGCCCAGTCAGCTACGGGTGGCAATCAGTCAGCTAGCGATCGCCCTAGAGGGGGAGGTCGATCAGGTGGTGGTCTGGCCCGTTTCTGTGCACTCCCAGCCAAACCAGATGTTATTGCTTCAGATGATGTGATCACAGGTATTGTCTCAGTTTGCCATAGGGATACCTCTGTATTATTTAATCCTTGTTCCACCTTTTCATATGTGTCGTCATATTTTGCTTATTATTTGGTTACGCCCCGCGAGTCTACTGGTTCATATGTTCATTTATCTACTCCGGTGGGCGATACTATTGTTGTGGACCGCGTATATCGGTCTTGTGTGGTGACTATTGGGGGTTTGGAGACCCGAGTAGACCTTTTACTGCTTTGTATGGTTGATTTTTATGTGATATTGAGCATGGATTGGTTGTCTCCATTTCATGCTATTCTGGACTGTCACGCTAAGATGGTGACGTGGCTATGCTGGGGGTGCCACAGATTGAGTGACGAGGTTCGTCGGATTATGTTCCCAGTAGAGTGATTTCGTTCTTGAAAGCCCAGTGGATGGTTGGGAAAGGTTTTCTTTCTTATTTGGCCTTTGTGAGGGATGTCAGTGCAGAGACTCCCACTATTGATTCAGTTCCGGTGGTGAGAGATTTTCCGGATGTGTTTCCTACAGACCTGCAGGGCATGCCATCGGAGAAGGATATTGACTTTGGTATTGATTTGGTGTCGGGCACTCAGCCCATTTCTATTCGACCATATCGTATGGCACCAGCGGAGTTAAAGGAATTGAAGGAGCAGCTTCACGAGCTCCTTGATAAGGGGTTCATTCGGACTAGTGTGTCACCTTGGGGTGCGCCTATTCTATTTGTGAAGAAGAAGGATGGTACGATGAGGATATACATTGACTATGAACAGTTGAACAAAGTCACAATCAAGAATAAGTATCCTTTTCCTCGTATTGATGATTTATTTGATCAGCTTCAGGGAGCGAGGGTGTTCTCCAAGATTAATCTTAGGTCAGGGTATTACCAATTGAAGATTAAGGACTCAGACATTTTTAAGAGAGCTTTCAGGACCCGATATCATCCATATAAGTTCCTTGTGATGTCTTTTGAGCTGACCAATGCCCCAGCAGCGTTCATGCATTTAATGAACAGCTTGTTTCGGCCTTATCTCGACTCGTTTGTTATTGTATTCATTGATGATATTCTGGTGCACTCGCATAGCCAGGAGGAGCACGCTGAGCATTTGAGATTTGTATTGCACCGGTTGAGGGAGGAGAAGCTTTATTCTAAGTTCTCTAAGTGTGAGTTTTGGCTCAGTTCAGCGGCGTTCTTGGTGCACGTGGCGTCCAGTAAGGGTATTCAGGTTGATTCAAAGAAGATAGGCGGTCCGGAGTTGGCCCAGGCCGTCCTCAGCCTCAGAGATTCGTAGCTTTCTTGGATTGGCGGGTTATTACCATCGGTTCGTTCATGGATTTTCATCTATTGCATCACCCTTGACCAAATTGACCCAAAAGGGTGCTCCTTTCAGGTGGTCAGATGAGTGTGAGGCGAGCTTTCAGAAGCTCAAGACCGCCTTGACCATAGCTCAAGTGCTAGTTTTGCCATCAACTTCAGGTTCTTATATGGTATATTGTGATGCTTCTCGGGTCGGCATTGGGTGTGTGTTGATGCAGGAGGGTAGAGTGATTGCATATGCTTCTCGCCAGTTGAAGCACCATGAGAAGAACTATCCTGTTCATGATTTGGAGTTGGCTTCCATTGTTCTCACGTTGAAGATTTGGAGGCACTATCTCTATGGTGTGTCTTGTGAGGTGTTTACTGATCATCGCAGCCTCCAGCACTTGTTAAAATAGATGGATCTCAATTTGAGGCAGCGGAGATGGTTGGAGCTGCTAAAGGACTATGATATTAATATTTTGTACCATCCGGGAAAGGCCAATGTGGTGGCCGATGCCTTGAGAAGGAAGGTGGTGAGTATGGGCAGTCTTGCATTTATTCCTGTTGGGGAGAGACCTCTGGCAGTTGATGTTCAGGCGTTGGCCAATTGGTTTTTGAGATTGGATATTTCGGAGCCTAGTCGAGTCCGAGCTTGTGTGGTTTCTAGGTCTTTCTTGTTTGATCGTATCAAAGAGCGCCAGTATGATGATCCTCATTTGTTTGTCCTCAAGGACAAGGTTCTGCATGATGATGCCAGAGATGTGACTATTGGTGAGGATGGGGTATTGAGGATGCAGGGCCGGATATGTGTGCCCAATGTAGATGGGCTTCGTGAGTTGATTCTGGAGGAGGCCCATAGTTCGCGGTATTCTATCTGGGTGCCGTGAAGATGTACTAGGATTTGAGACAGCACTATTGATGGAGGTGAATGAAGAAGGATATAGTGGGGTTTGTAGCTCGGTGTCTCAATTGTCAGCATGTGAAATATGAGCATTAGAGACCGGGTGGCTTACTTCAGCAGATAGAGATTCCAGAGTAGAAGTGGGAGCGGATCACCATGGATTTCGTAGTTGGACTCCCACAGACTTTGAGAAAGTTAGATGCTATTTGGGTGATTGTGGATCGGCTGTCCAAGTCTGCGCATTTCATTCCTTTGTGTTCTACCTATTCTTCAGTGTGGTTGGCAAAGATTTATATCTGTGAGATTGTTCTCTTGCATGGTGTCCCAGTTTCCATCATTTCAGATAGAGGTACTCAGCTTACATCACAGTTTTGGAGGGCCGTGCAGCGAGAGTTGGGTACGCAGGTTGAGTTGAGCACAGCTTTTCACCCTCATACGGACGGACAGTCCGAGCGCACTATTCAGATATTGTAGGACATGTTACACGCTTATGTCATTGATTTTGGGGGTTCATGGTACCAGTTTATGCCACTCGCGGAGTTTTCATATAACAACAGTTATCAGTCGAGTATTCAGATGGCTCCATATGAGGCTTTATATAGTTGACGGTGTAGATCTCCAGTAGGTTGGTTTAAGCCATGCGAGGCTAGGCTTTTGGGTACAGACTTGGTACATGATGCTTTGGACAAGGTGAAAGTGATTCAGGAGCGGCTTCGTACAGCACAGTCAAAACAAAAGAGTTATGCTAACAGAAAGGTTCGTGAAGTGTCTTACATGGTTGGGGAGAAGGTTCTACTGAAGGTTTCACCCATGAAGGGTGTTATGAGATTTGGGAAGAAGGGCAAGTTGGGCCCTCAGTTCATTGAGCCTTTTGAGGTGCTTAGGAGGAGTGGAAATGTGGCTTATGAGCTTGCTTTGCCACCCAGCTTGTCGAGTGTGCATCCAGTATTTCATGTTTCTATGCTCCAGATCGGCGATCCGTCTCATGTCTTGGATTTCAGCACGGTTCAGTTAGATGGTGATTTGACTTATGATATGGAGCTGGTAGCTATTTTGGAGCGGCAGGTTCGAAAGTTGAGATCAAAGGATATAGCTTCAGTGAAACTGCAGTGGAGAGGTCGGCCCGTGGAGGAGGCTACTTGAGAGATAGAGCGGGAGATGCGGAGCAGAAATCCACACCTATTTGAGGCTTCAGGTATGTTTCTAGACTCTTTTGAGGACGAACGTTTGTTTAAGAGGGGGAGGATGTAACGACCTGGCCGGTCGTTTCGAGAGTTATAGCCCCGTTTCCCCAATTTTTTCTTCCTTTTGTGTTCTTCAGCTATATTTTTATCGTATCGTATCGTATCGTATCGTATTGGTTGGTTCGGGTTGGGAGATGGTTCCGGAGTGGAATGAGACACATAGTCTCCTATTTAGAAGTTTAAGTTGGAAAAGTCAATCGGATATTGACTTATGAATAAATGATCTCGGATTTGGATTTTTATGGTTCGATTAGCTCAGTTAGGCGATTTTGGATTTGGGAGTGCGTCCGGAATGTGAATTAGAGGTCCGTGGTAGAATTAGGCATGAATTGGCGAAAGTTGGAATTTTGGCGATTTTGGTCCACAGTGAAAATTTTGATATCGGGGTCGGAATGGAATTGCGGAAGTTGGAGTAGGTTCGTAGTATCATTTGTGACGTCTTTGCAAAGTTTCAGGTCATTCGGAGGTGATTTAGTAGGTTTCGGCGTCGTTTGCGGAATTTGGAAGTTTAGAAGTTCTTAGGCTTGAATCCAAGGGTAATTTGGTGTTTTGATGTTGTTTTGAGAATACCGAAGGTCCAACTAAGTTTGTATTTGATATGTAACTTGTCACGACCCAAAATCCACTAAGGGTCGTGATGGCGCTGGGCACTGCTGTCAGGCAAGCCAACCAAGTTACTTAATCAAATTCTCGTTTTAGTACTTATGAAATCTATGATTTTCCTTCAAGTTTAGCAAAATTAAAGAATATAGTCTCAAATCAAATTTAAATGATAAGCAGTTAATACAATACTTCAAACTATCCCAGAACCCGGTGTCACAAGTGCATGAGCATCTACTAATAAGGAAGTAAAATACAACATCCGTCCGGAATACAATGGACAGGAAATAAATACAACGTACTGAAGAGGGCTATACTAGCTGCGGGCCGCCTCGAATAGTGCAACTCACCTAGCCCCCAAATCATCCGCGCTGCTACGCCCAGTGGGCTGCTAGAAATAAATATACCTGTGCAACAAAAATGCACAGAAGTGTAGTATGAGTACGTAAACAACGTGTACTCAATGAGTATCCCGCCTAACCTCGAAGAAGTAGAGACGAGATGGTCAACTTCGACACTTACCAGAGGTCAATTGACAATATACTAAAAATGTGAGAAAATCATGGATTTATATAGCAGTTCTAATTCACGAAGCCAGAAAACAGATAACCACCTTCAACAAATAATCAAGGATTTTCAAGGTTTACTTTTCTTTATTTTATCAATTTATCTCAAACCATGAAAGGCAGCATCAATGTATAAAATTCTCAGGCAACGATATATAAATCATGCACAAATCATGCCGAGGCACGGCCCGCTCCAACAGAAACTGAAACTGAGTTTTTGAGGCATGGTCGCATCAATTAGAGTCCCCGAAAGGCGCTTGGAATGCCGGCTATGGATCTTCGGAGCGAGGTGAGTCTCCTTTCTAACCTTGTGAGAGGGAATTGTCCCCTAGGTGAAATAATTGATTATCTGCTCCTATTTGTGGGCGCTACGTACGCACGAGGTGACGAGAGTCCGTGCGTAGGCACTATTATGCTATTGTCCGGGTAGTTAGGACCCAAAGCATGCTATAACTGAATTATTTACGAACCTATTGATAGCTTGAACTGCTTAAACTACATCGAATCAGTAAACGAATTTCTAAAAGGGTTTAAACTTCATTTTTCCTAAATTAATAAAGAGAATTAGCTTCCCTTTGAATAATTGCCCCATGTTGGCTTATTGATTGAACTCTCTATGTGTTTATTTTGGAAGCCGAAGCCTCGCAGATAAATAGATCATCTATAGGGCGCGCCGTCGACCCTCGCAAGTGCACATTTCATTTCTGTTTGGAGCGGGCCGTCGCCTCGGCATGATTTGGCATGATTTATATATCGTTGCCTGAGAATTTTATACTTGATGCTGCCTTTCATGGTTTGAGATAAATTGATAAAATAAAGAAAAGTAAACCTTGAAATCCTTGATTATTTGTTGAAGGTGGTTATCTGTTTTCTGGCTTCGTGAATTAGAACTGCTATATAAATCCATGATTTCTCACATTTTTAGTATATTGTCAATTGACCTCTGTAGTGTCGAAGTTGACCATCGCGTCTTACTTCTTCGAGGTTAGGGGGATACTCATTGAGTACACGTTGTTTACGTACTCATACTACACTTCTGTGCATTTTTGTTGCACAAGTATATTTATTTCTAGAGCCCACTGGGCGTAGCCGCGCGGATGATTTGGGGGCTAGGTGAGTTGCACTATTCGAGGCGGCCCGCAGCTAGTATAGCCCTCTTCAGTACGTTGTATTTATTTCCTGTCCATTGTATTCCGAAGGAGTTGTATTTTACTTCCTTATAGTAGATGCTCATGCACTTGTACACCGGGTTCTGGGATAGTTTGAATATTGTATTAAACTGCTTATCATTTAAATTTGATTTGAGACCATATTCTTTAATTTTGCTAAACTTGAAGGAAAATCATATATTTCAAAGTACTAAAACGAGAATTTGATTAAGAACTTGGTTGGCTTGCTGACAGCAGTACAGCGCCATGCGCGCCATCACGACCCTTAGCGGATTTTGGGTCGTGACAATATGGTATCTGAGCACTAGGTTCCCTTAGGTCTCACGAGTCATGAGCAAGTCTAGTAGAGTCTCGCGGATCGGTACGGAGACGTCTGTACTTATCCTCGGGAGGCTGCAGGGCTGTTAGGAGTACTTTCCTTTTGATTCCTCATCGTGCGATTTGATTCCTGTGAGGCTTATGCCTTTGTTTCCTTCCTACTCAACCTTATGCAACGTAAAGCGCTTGTTGTAAATCGAGAATTGAAGAGTCATGATGGTATTACAAGATGTGATGCAGGATGTTTCTCCCGGTATAGCTGATCGGATTATTATCGTCGCCTTATGGAAGAATATTTTGTGTGTTTCAGCTCAGTAGCGGTACATCTAAGGGCTCTGAGGCTAGGCACAAGTTGCCATGATGCTTATGAACGATTGTTCCGCAGTAGTGATATGTTGGTAGGATGTTGCCACAGTGTCGGGGCAGTGAATGACTTGAAGGGAGGTTAACTCAGTGTATAATCTAGAGAATTCAGTATTTATCCCCGGCAGGGGAAAGGCAATCGGGCTAAGAATGGTCAGATGCGGACTGGGAGGTAATGAGACTTGTAATTGCAAGCGTGGTGGAATTTCTTCTATGATGGGGTAGTTGTCTTAATTGAGCGTACTAAGTTCGCCGGTGTTATGATCTTCTACAATTTGCCTTTGGAGCAGGACATTGGCGTCAGTATTGAAGAAGCGACTGTTAGATGATGCGAGGTAAGGTAGTTCAGGGTTGAATCGGCATTTATAATATTGGCAGCTCGAGAGAGACGATCTCTGGGCGAAATTTAAGGTTAGTAGCGACTTGGGATTCAAGTTCTACGAAGATAGGTTTTATTAGGGCAATAACTGAGTAGCAAAGGATGAAGAAGGATGTGAGGAAAGTGTCAGACGGTGACTAAATTCCTAGAAGGCTAGGTGTTTGAAACAAAGGTCAAGTAGTTGATTAAAGAAGTGAGTTTGCCCAAAGTGGGAGAGTGGCGGATGTTGCATATGGGCTTGGTGGTAGGATGATTACGCACCTTAATGAAAGTTTGGAATGATTTGGGATTATAGTGGCTGGCGATTGAAGCCTGCAGATTAATTAGAAGTATGGGCTATCATGGGCGGAGACTTGATATAACAGGACGGAGCTTCGTGAATGGAGGAGGATACAACATAACTTGGGACTGGAGGAATATTGCCGCGCATTTAATTGATGACACGAGGGGTGACGGGACTTGTCCAGCTAAGAGAGTGAGCTCGAACTCGGATGGGTTATTGATGTCGTAGTAATTGTACTCCCGCGCAGTAGCATTGGAAGTTGTCGGGAGCGATTCCAAAGTGGATTATTGCCTGTGAACAGGTTAGCGCGTCCGTGGTTGGCGAGGCTTTTGCGAAGAATTCTATCGGTTATTCAGCGAAGAGATCGGTTGTGCGAATGTGGTTGATGATTCAGAGTATAAAAGGGGGTTTTTACAGAAAGAATCCAAAAATTTAGGCGGTTGATTGCGCAAGGTTATGTCAATAAGATGATAAAGAATTCCGGTGAGTTCCAGGGTTGTGATAATGGCTTCAAGCTAAGTGGGAGAGTCCCACCGCTTATGATTGGGTTGTATAGTTAGCTACTTGCGGGTTTCTGGTTATCAGCATATTGATGAGCTGTTTTCAGCTACGGGAAAAGGCCATAGGTTGGTAATTTGAGCAAAAGGAATTATTAAGGTGGGCTATCGTTGGCCTTTTGGCCATGTTCAGACTTGGGGAAGGACTCGGGGTTTATGCCTCTGTATAAATGCGGGTTTCAAACAGAAGCTGATTCCGCCGGGTGCCTCGTCGAGAGGGTATTCATGCGTTATAAGATTTATGAGGTTGATTAATATTCGAAACCAAGTCAGAGCGGGTGGCTCTCAGTAACGGTCCTAATGGATTCAAAGAGGTAAAGTATGGTGCCTTAATGATTTCGAGCCTTAGGTATAGTTAAGAATAAGCTTTTGCAGCAGACTTATGAGTGGAGTCCAGAACGCTCTATGATGTTTGACGTGCGCGAGTGCTTAGAGGAAAAGATGAGAAGGACTTCGGGTCGTAGAAGGATTAGCAGAATGGGCATATCATTTGAGTGCGAGTGTGCGCACAAGGAAGAGTATGAAATGGTTCATGGGATTTGGGACAACATAGTTTCGTAATTTCAAGGTCACTCGAGATGAGTGCAGATGCGAGTATGATATGTGTTGGAGTAGAGTTAGTATTATCTATAAGGCAATCAAGGATAAACTGGAAGAAGGTAGATTGATTGGCCATAATTGAATTGGCATATTGGTGTCAGTGACCAAGATTCCTCAGCTGTGAGTCGAGTTATGCGAGTGATTTGTAATGGTACGTATCAGGCTCGTCAGCCGCCGCAATTGATGTATTCAGAAGCATTCTACTGTTATGGCTTGTTGTGTGGAAGCAGATTCCTGAAGGGCTATGGTGGTTAGACCACTACTTAGAGATTTGCATGACCTATGGTTATGAGAATTCGCCTGTGTGTTGCTATGTTCCTCCCGAAGCGAGTTCAGTGAAAGCTTTTATGTGATGAAGTGTTAACCTATTAGTGGTTCCGAATCTATGACGAAAAACGAGTTCTATCGTATATTGGCATGTTAAGTGCAGTGAGTGGTAGGGAATTTGTAGTGAAGAGCAAGGTAGCGATTCGGTGTTGACGAGGATGTCATAAGCTCGGAGGAGCAGGAAAGGAATTTCGATGTTTAAGGTAAGTTGGCTTTGTCATATCGGTTGTCTGTAAAAAGGGCTTTGATCCTGGTGATATCATTGATGTAGGCGATTGGCCGGTTTGGAGTAGACAATTTTGTGGATAATAAAAAGAGGTGGCTTCACCCTTCCCTCCGAGGTATCGTGAGTGTGGTGCAGACTAAATATCGAACCAAGAGACAGGTGAGAAGTAAGACGCTACATCTATTTGCTACTTCAGGTCTGTGCGCGCAGTTCTCCCGAGATGCATAATGGCTTAGCTCCTGTTATAAATTGCCAAGTTGATGAGATCTGGTAATATACATTGTTGCGAATTTATTACCTAGAGGCGACCGCTTGCTGCGTTAACTATAGGTCGCCACGTAAGGTGGTGTATGTCTCTGATGAGAAAAGAGGAAGCTAGTATGGGACCTTCGAAAAGTATTGTACAGAATTGATAACTTAGGTCGATAGGAGTCGGATAACGTTGACCCTTCTCGTGATAATTAGACATGAATATGGGCTCTCCATTCAGCATTGTCCTTCGCATTATATAGTCAATGCTGTTCTTATGATAGGTAGGAGTATAGTTAGTGTTATTTCGCTGTCAGATTATTTCGGTAGTGTACAATGGCGCCGTGTGAGTTGGTGATGGACGGCTTGAGAAAATTTGCTTACGGTCATGAGGCAGTCACCGAGTTAGAAACCTCGTCGGTGTATTCTGCAATGAGCCAAAAGGCTCTTGGATTCAGATTGTAATCTGAACTCCTCAGTGATACACGCTTGTTTCGATGAATAAGCCTTGATATAGTTCCTGCGCTACCGAATGTTCCATCGATCTATTAGCCAGGCCTTGGCCGTGCATTGTGATCCGATAATTCGATATCATCTTCTTCTACATACTCAAATTTAGCTCGATGTGCAATCTCCTTATGCGAGATCTTGTTTGGATCGGTTGCGCGCAGCAACAGTGTGATTTGAATATAGTTTCTATATGCTTATTGTTGTGTGTCTCGCTTCCTATTTTCTATTGGAAAAGTCCGCCACTTGTGCGGGAGTTAGGTAATTCCTTCCAGAGTTCGTTTTCCTTTGGTATCGCATTCTAATTGGTAGCCTATTGGGAACGTTCTTGCATCATTATGAGACTTTTGATATGTCCGGGGTGGCCTTATTGCCTGAGAGGTTCGTACCGGGTGAGATGGAATCATTGGATTCAGGATCAGCTGCAATCTGACTAAATATGGAATATATTAAGGAGTAAGAATTCACGGATTTGGTTCAAGGAATATGGTAATGTTTTCTTGTTCAGAAGTATAGACTCAATGATGGGTTGACTCGACAGTTGATTATGAGTTTCTGCACATCTCTCCAATTTTGCGGCATTGTAAGTTTAGAGTAAGACCTGTCTTGTCATAGGTGCAAAATGGGAAGCATCAGATCGTTGGAAATTTGACTAAGTTGATCAAAAAATGTTATTGTGCGTCCGGTTGAGTAAAAATGATGCAAAGTGTGAATTCAGCAAGTATGCGTCAGTTGGGTGTTACAGCGTGTGGTGATTGAATATGGTGATTCTTATTTGGAAACAGGCCGGGCATAGAATCTCCGGATGTTGGAATTGGGCTTCTAAGGCTTATTTTGCTTGAATTAAAAGGAAATATCTTCAGAACGGATCGAGGCAAATGCCGCTCAACTGCAGTTTGTTTTTTTTTTTTTTTTTTTTTTTTTTTTTTTTTTTTTTTTTTTTTTTTTTTTTTTTTTTTTTTTGGTAGCACGGGAAGGTGCATGAGGTGTAAAAAAGTGATTTCCAGACTGCTTCAGTGTAGTTCTCAGCACATTCAGGACGAACGTTTTTAAGTGGGAAGAGAATGTAACGACCCGACTGTCGTTTTGATTCTAGCGCTCCGTTCAGCAGCCCGAGGTCGTGAGCAGCGTTCCATTTCAGGTATTGTGACTGTGGCGCGTGGTCAGAATGAATGTTCGAAAGTCCAGAGTAATTGGAAGAGAAATTCTTTCATTCGGAAGCTTAAAGTGAAAGAATGAAACTAGGATTGGAATTTTGAGTAAACGACCTCGAATCGGGATCTGAAGGTTCCGCCAGGGTTCGTATGAATAGATTTCGGGCGTATGCCCGTTTCCGTTTTGGATAACCCGGGACGTTTTGGCGCCTATTGTGGAAGTTAGCATTTTTGAAGGAAATTTCATAAGTTTGGCTTGAAGTAATTTCAAGTGTTATCGATGTCCGTTTGGGAATTCGATCAGTGAATAGGCTCCCGTTATTGTGATCTGCTGAGTTGGGAGCGGCAATCGGAAGTGAATTCGGAGGTCCGTAGGTCATTTTGGAGTCATTTGGCTAAAGATAGAAATTGGAAGGATTGATGGAGTTGACCGGAAGTTGACTTTTTGATATCGGCTCGGAATCGTGCTTCCGGAAGTTGGAGTAGGTACCGTAATGTCGAATAATGACTTGTACGCAAATTTTGAGGTCAATCGGGACTGATTCGATTAAAGGTTTAAACATCGGAAATAGAAGCTTTGAATTTTGGAGTTTCATTAAGTTGGATTTGGAGGTCGATTCATGATTTTAGTGTTGTTTGATATGATTTGAGGCCTCGAGCGAGTCCGTTAATGTGTTTTTGGGATTGGTTGGTTATGTTTGTTGGGATCCCGAGAGCTCGGGGGAATCCGGGATGTTAACCGGGATCGAATTTTGAGTTTGCAAAGAGGGCTGAACTTGTCTCGTTGACTGTCATAAGCCCGACCTGCGGAAGAACGGGCCGCAGGACGGCTAGGAAATGCGTAAATAGCGATATTTGTGTCAGGGTTCGAGGACCCAGATGCGGTTCCAAGGTTCCGCAAAAGCAGGGACCGCATCTGCAGGAGAAAGAGTGTCGCAGAGCGGAGTTAGGTCGGCTCAGAGTGGATCCGCAGATGCGGTTAGAGTTTTCGCTTAAGCGGGACCACATTACGGAGGGGCATCCAAAGAATGCGAAGAAGGCAGCATAGGGCGGCACCGCAGATAGCTGGCCCTAGAGTCCGCAAAAGCGAACCGCGATAGCGAAAATATTTTCGGCCGCAGAAACGAAAATGGCGGGCAGAATAGTTGTTTAAAATCGGGTTGAGTTCATTTTCTCATATTTTTCATGGCTTGCGGCGATTTTTGAGGGCTACCAAGAAGGGATTACATTCGATTTAAGGTAAGGTCTGCGTATGATTCCAAGTTAAAATACGAGATTATATCTGGAATTAGACATAAAAATTGTGGGAAAAATTGGATCTTTGGAAGGAAACCTAAAAACATGATAAATTGGATTTTACACGAATTGAGCATGGAATTTAGGAGGCTAAAATTGTATATTCGAGCTAGTGGAAGCATGGGTTAGAGTATATCTTCGAGCAGAAATTTCGATTCCGGGCACGTAGGCCCGAGGGCGTTTTTGTCACTCTTCGATCGGGAGTTAGGAATTACTATAATTAGATTGTAATGAATTTGAGCATAATATTAATGGATTGCGTAAACCGTTGGCTAGGTTTTGGAGCATGGTGCATCAATTAGAGTCCCCGGAAGGGTACGTGGAATGCGGTTATGGAATCTTCGGAGCGAGGTGAGTCTCCTTTAACCTTGTGTGAGAGGGAATGTCCCATAGGTGAAATAATGATTAATGTGCTACCTATTTGTGGGGGCTACGTTACGCACGTAGGTGACGAGAGTCCGTATCGCGTAGGTACTATTATGCTATTAGTCCGGGTAGTTAGGACCCAAAAGCATTATATACTTGAATTATTTACGGAACCTATTGATAGGTTGAATGCTTTAAACTACATCGAATCAGTTAAACGAATTCTAAAAGGTTTAAACTTCATTTTTCCTAAATTAATAAAGAGAATTAGCTTCCCATATATGAATAATTGCCCCATGTGGCTTATTGTATTGAACATCTCTATGTTGTTTATTTTGAATGGGCGACGGCCTCGGCAGAATAATTAGATACATCTATAGGCGCGGCCGTCGACCCTCGGCAATGTGCCACATTTCATTTAC